>NW_007577992.1:271013-295855 GCF_000690725.1 Stegastes partitus
AAAAAAAAGCTCTGATCAGCCACTGTTTACTACCTCTACAGCTTCAAACAACAAACAGACACAGTGAGCAACTAGCTGGTGAACACAGCAGAGCATTTAGCAGGTAAGGAATCAGGTATTTCAATCAGGAGCTGGCGGTACCGAGCTAAAAGGATAATGAGCATTGATGTAATTCACAGCATATACAGTGAGAAGCACAACTCACAACTCAGTCAGAGGTACTGTTGCCATGTATCTTTTGTATTGTGTTTGTGATACTTCTAAGCCTTTCCCATGAAAATACCATGTGCTCCAAACACAAAAAGATAGTCAAGCTTAAAACCAACATTCATTTGGGGCTTAATCCAGGATTCGATTACAACTCTCCCGCATTTAAATTCTCCATCTAACCCACTACACCACCACATCCTCCCGTTGTAATCTACCCACTCTGCTTGAAAAGATGCAGGACTGTCTAAAAACTTCTGTTATGAGCTAAATTTTCACGAACGTAAAAAAATATATAAAAATGAGCCAAAAGGATGTGCAGAAGTCTAGTTTCCTCTGAGACCACATGAATTACAATGTGCTGAAAGGTTTGTATGGAATTTCTGCCCAATGACGCCAAAGGGAAAAAAAGCAAACAAAAAAAAAGCACAATATGGGCCACCCCAGCTTTAAACAACAACAATGCTCTAAATTAAAAGATGCTAAAATGCTGGAGCTGTGTTTACAGATTGTTTCTTCAGCGCTTAATTGGGTTTAAAAATCCTGTACCGCAAATGTAAGCCATAAATTTGCAAGTATTTACTACTTTATTTTGGCAACGTTCTGCTGTGTCAGGACATTAAACCCAGCGTGCATCGGAATGTTTGCGTTTTGGTAAATGAACAAAGAAAATGGAAGGAATAATTTATGTTTCAAAATTGTTTTGCTGTCTGTGTCAAAATGTGTTTTTATTCAGATGCTCATCCCCAACAAACACACAAACACACTACGTCACAAAAGATAAACTGGCTGGACATTTTCTTGCCCTACAAGTGGATGAGCTACTTTCCAAAGATACGCATCTGTGTTTTAACTAAAAGCTTTTAGAGGCAGTCTGCTCTGTGCCACTGTAAAACACCAGACATCTTCTGATGTTTCCTGTGTTTGTTGCAGGACAAAGAGACGATCATGGAAAAATGTGCTTTGCAGACCACTTGGGGCTTTTCAATCCACTGTAAACTCTGTTCCGTTTCCTCTGCCATTCAAATCTCTAAGCCTTACCACATGTACTCTCATACCATACAAACCACTAAAGGCTTCTCTCATACTTGTCCAGCCACAGCTAATTCAATCTGGTCCTAATCTGTGCAGGGTGCAGCTCTGAGGCTCTCGTAGCTTGCCATGTGCCATTAAATAGAGGAACAAGCATCTTGTTGATCTGCGTAATGTCAGCGTCCAGTGGTTCATTACTAATTCCTATCATTAGGGCATATTGATGGCGTGCAGCTCGGGGAGAGTGCCGTCCAAAACCAGCAGCCAGGGACCAGAGCGGAGGAAATGAGGAGGGATTGATGGTCACTTCCTGCATCGCTCACTCTGCTCCTGAGGCAGTTGACAGCAGCTTCCTGTGGCTTTCTGTCAGCCACTGGGAGAGAGGGACAAACAGACCGAGGGGGAGGCGGAGAGGGAGAGGAACGGCTGTTGCTGGGTTGCTCCCAGTGTTAAGCAGCCTTGGTAGCGGCCCAAATCCAATTCAGGTTCAGCCACATAGGGCGGAGGAAATTCATCAACTGGCTTAGTGTGAACGCATTTGCATTCTCTATTGACCTCGCTCGAAAAAAAAAATCAGCCACAGCATCGCGGACGAACAGGATCGAAGCAGTGACGCACATTGTTTAAAGATTCAAATAATAAACACTGCATGTGATAAATCAGCGAGCATTAGCAGTCTTTTTATTTTTTATAGCTTTCACTAAAGTGATAAGCCTCATAAAATCTCTAACAGGTCTGTGGTTAGTCTGCAGCTTCTATCTGGACCCTAGTTTTGATCAGTCAGTCACATTATTATGCCACTGTGAGCTGTGTGTTTTTGCACGGCAACACAACCAAGAATGGTGAGTGTTCTCTAATGAAATGATCTGTCAGAATTTTAAAAAGGTTATCAGTTTAATGAATCTCAATTAAGATCTTTTTTCAGATCTAGCACGTAGTTTATGAAAAAAAATAGAGTGCAAAAAAAAAAAAGGCTACAGCTGTTATTCTGTGTCACCATATATGGCGGTGTACGGTGGTATTAGCAGGGGGAATGAGGACAAGGAGGATGTGTCCCCCTCAATAGTTAAAACATGTGCCCAATAAAATACATGACAGAAACAGAAGACTTTATCTCTGACAGGAGCAGGGTTTTTTTTTATTCTACTCTCTTCTTTTTTTTTTTTCTACTCTCAAAGTATGAATTACGACCTATAAAGCAACTGAAACCTTTGTAGAAAACATACTTATCTCCACCACACACGCTTATAAGTATATAAACAAACGGATGCAGAAAACACATAAACTACTGCATAAAAAATGCCAGAATGTTGGAAATGATGGAGATGTTCTGCATTTCCTGGGGGAGACCACCTACGGTATATCAATATTTCATGACGGATTTTTGTCTTTAAAGTACTCCTGCAATGTATTCTAACTAACTGATTACTGTCATTGTCGATTACTTAATCAATCACCTGTTTGGTCTATAAAATGACAGAAAACAATAAAAATTGCCAACATGTGTTTCTTAGAAGCCATCATCATGTCCAGAAAAGTATTGTTTAGTCTACAATCCAAAAATATCCAGTTTTCTGTCACAGAGGAGGAAAGAAACCAGAATCAGAGAATCAAATTAGAAAAAAGTAGTCGCTGATTGATATAATAGTTGACAACTTAACAAGTAATCAATGAACTGAACTCTGCTTCTAATCCAAGAAAAGATCATTCTAAATATTAAACATAATTTAATAAGAATTTGATGAAATGCCACTGAGCCTCAATAAACTGTAACCCTAGTCATGCCTAAATCTCCAGCTCCATATCAGTAAAACCAAAGTTCCACGGTCACAACAGGTGTTGCCCCTAAAGTGCTTCTCAACAGTGAAATAAGATTAGTGTTGCAGATTTGTTGAACAAGTATAAATATTAAGGTTAGGACTCTACAGTTATTCAATATAACACATATTGACCTCACTAACTTAGATATTAAGGTTAAGAACCAAGAGTATTATACATTATATCAAATTACCCGCCTAATGTTAAAATTAAGCTTCATGACCTGCAAAGTTATACAGAAAGCACGCTGGTGAAGGAGAGTCTTAACAATAAAACTACAGGAGGAAATGACTTAAAAAGGGCTCTAGAGCAAACATTAGCATGCAGCAGATCTAATCTCCTCGAAGTACTCCGAGTTGTATTTCAGCGAAGGAAACAAAAGAGGCTCATGCAGCTGGTCTGTGCGCTGCGAGCGAGCCAGGTTGCAGTTTGCAGCTTTAACCTCTCTGGTGCTCGTGTGGCTCTTGTGGTTATTCATCAAACGGCAATAAGAAGAAGTGATTACATCTAAACACAGTTGATACTCTCTGCTGAGAGAATAAACTCACATCTGCTAAACTCGTCATTTTCCAGCATTCCGGCGAAACAAATTCAACGAGCGCTTCGAGATGAAAGATGGGGAACACGGGAGATGACATATCCAAAGCTCACATTCAAACACTCAAATACGCTAAATGCTTTTAAGCCTATTAAGCCATCAACTTACCACTGAATATTTTCTCTTGTCATCTCATGAATGGAGCTCTAAGCTTCACAATGCTGCTGCTGCCCACATCCTCCTTTTTTTTTTCCCTATTTTGTCTCAGTTTCCAACAGCCAATGCAATATCATATCTTATTCACACCGAGGGACATGATATCCTGGGCAATGCATCTTTGCTAAAGGAGATGAGAGCCTTTCACAATGTAAGCAATCAAGGCTGGCGGTTAAAATTTAATGCTGCAGCGTTAAATATAGAGTACACAGAGGAAACCGCCTCAAAGAGCATGTTCTCCCAGCACATTAGGGAAACACTCAGGTGCTTAAGTTATTTTTGGTTTATTGTGGGTTTTTTTTTTCTTTTTTGCAGCAACCTGATATCTTACATGACATGTGAATTAGAGACCCAGTTCTCCCAGTAACCTGGTTTCTTGTGTGCATCTCAGCATGAAGACTATGTAGATAATAGCAGCTGGGCCTTTTTTGTTGTGTGTTTAGTCAGTGGGATAAGGTATTATTTCTATCTGAACCTGTACACTCTTACTATAATTCCTACAATCCAGAGCTAACACAAGGAGCGAAGTGTCTCTCCCAATTCCTCGGAAGAAAAAAGAAAAAAAAAAAGACTCTCTGAAATCCTCTTTGGGCTCCAACATTAAGTCTCTCCACCGTTACCATGGCTGCACAGTGACAGAAACCCAACTGACAGATCTGATGATTATCAGCTAAAATGAGAGCGATAAGAAACTGAAGCAGATAAGATCTTATCAAAACATACTGTGCATTCATTTCTTAAGGCAACATGCCTGACAGGGCAAAGTCATAACTCATTAGTCTTTCTGTCAGAGCCACTTGCAGCACTGAGATAATGTAAAAACACAGCGCTCGGTGCTAAGTGCCGCTTCAACAAATGTATCCGTCACATTTGGGAGGTGTCGCACCAGGGGAAAAAAATGCTTGCAAATAGTTATTTATCATAATAAAAGAAAATATTTTCCACCTTGTTAGCCTCTGAATTCAAATGTGTTTCAAAATAAATGTCCTCAACATTTTATCTTCTCTTTGCTTTAAATGTAGTCCTGCATATTTTACTTAATAAATACAGATTACCCTCTGTGGGATGTTTGATGTAGTGCCAGAAAGCAAAACTACAAAATCCAAACTCTGGGCTAAAAATTAAAGATGTTATTTTGCAATCCTTTGTATACAGTTAGACAACTGTTCACACAGAACACAGAAGAAAAGCATCTGATCAAAATATCCTTAGTAGCAACCACAGCTAGCTCTACTGTGAATTATTCCTGCAGCCCGACTGCTGTACATGCAATATTATTAAGGTGTCATTCAGTTTTGTCTGCCTTAATGAGATCTTGTATGCAAGATCATAACTGGAGGAGAAACTAGTCGGCCACAAAGTGTGGGTTGAGACATAATAAACGAGGGCTGCACGATGTATAATTTGAGCATCGACGCTGTGATGTGCGGAGGCGCTTATTGGGGGAAGTGAAGTAAGTAAGTAAGCTGTTCTTTTAACTGCTTGATGTCAAAAGAAAACTCACAAGGTTCCCATCTTCCATGATTAAACTACAAAGGAAGTCTCTCTGGTGTAAATTTACTCCAATTTAGGGGTTCTTGAATACACCAAGTTGTTTATTTTACTTAATTTGCTGAGTGAATGGGTTTGTTGACATGCAGGCTCCACATGTGCACAACAAAACAATCAAGGAAACACTCGAAAGGAGGATTCAGTTGCAAAAACAGATATCTCCTGTACAAAAAAGATAACACTGACTAAAAGCATGTACTCTATGGGCAGCGTGTTGCAACTGTTGCCGCTAGATGAGGTGACACGACCGACTGTTTAAATCAGCACCACAAAGCTCCGATTTTGACGAGCTCAAAGCCAACCAGAGCTTTTCTCAGCGTTACATCATTGTGAGAAAAGTTCCAAACGGCAGGAGAGAAATAACTCATGTGATAACTTTTCAACTCGCGAAAGACATGATACCAATTAACACAGTTATCAAAGAGGGTCTTAAAATTATAATCCAGTCGCTTCACAGGCGGGACGTAACGCCATCACTCAGCTGTTTTACCTCAAGTTGCAATCCCAGAGCTGCAATAAATATGCAAGGCGCGAGTTGAAACAAAGCTGTTACAAGTGAAATATAATGCAGCTACGATGAATTTGTGGTCCAGCATGGCAGCAAAGCCTTAACTTTTACCATTAACTTTATTAATGAGGGCTTCCAACTGAAATGTGTGGTTTGCAACCAGCATTTTTCCTGAATGATCGCACGCCACGATCGAAAACATGGCAACAGGGATTAGAGAAGCACTGGCTGCCTGGAGCCTTGATGTGACATGTTAATTCTAAAGAACAGCAGATAATGCAGGGAACATGATGAAGGCTGGCCCTGAGATAGACTGGTGACATGTCCAGAGTGTCCCCTGCCTTCACCCTAAGTCAGCTGGGATAGGCTCCAGCCCCCCCGCGACCCTAATGAGGATTAAGTGGTGTATAGATAATGGATGGATGGATGGATGATGAAGGCTGCTGCTCTGAACGTGTGGACCAGGCTGTAGTGTTTCTGCCAAAGACTGCATCTTACAGTTGCATCCATGCTATATATTCTAAGCTGTTTTGTCATATTACAACATATAGCATATTTCAGAAAAATACTTATCCACTAATATCACATTTTCTCCAATATTTTGCAGACCTCTGTTTGACTACAATATAATTCTGAATAGTGGATTGTTTTCACTTGTCGTTACATTTCAGTGCATCTGCATTTGCACAGTGGTCAGATTTGAACGCTACCAGCTGAAACCAAAAGTTTCAATTTGTTGAATAATTATCCGCTTCACATCTTTAAAGTGGGCTGAAGACATCCGGGATCTTTCTTGCATGTTCTCCCCGTGCAGCGTGGGTTCTCTCCACGTTCTCCGGCTTCCTCCCACACAGTCCAAAAACATGTTGAGGTTAATTGGTGATTCTAAATTGTCCATAGGTGTAAATGTGAGTGTGCTTGGGTGTCTGTCTCTAAGTGTAGCCCTGTGATAGACTGGTTACCTGTCCAGGGTGTCCCCTGCCTTCACCCTAAGTCAGCTGGGATAGACTCCAGCCCCCCGTGACCCTAGTGAGGATTACGTGGTGTATAGATAATGGATGGATGGACATCTTTAAAGTGATTTGAATTAGGGATGCTCTTAATGGCTGCACTTAAACTTAGACTAGTTGAGTCATCTAGAAGCAAGGAAACATTCAAGGACAGTCAAAATCAAGATCAATTTATTCTATAAGATTAGACATTGTCTAAAAAATAGTGTGTGTAGTTGAGAACTATTTGGAACATTTCTCAATAGCCAAATCATGATCTAAAGCCCCTCATTGATTAAACATCTACAAACTCACCTCTGTGTGTCAACACTACATACTTATAAGTATTTTTTTAAATAAAAATAATCCTTTTATACTGTAAAAAAGCTTAGATGTAACTCTGTGATGTAGTTCTATGACGTCCCCACCTTTACCTCCACCATCCCTCTGCTGCTCGATCACATCAGCCCAGACAGGACTCGGCTCAAACACTGTCAAGCTACACAACGGCAAGCTGGAGTAAATCAGCTACACTGGTTCGAACAGGAAACTGATTCTGATGAACAATAGTGACACAGAAAGTCCCACCCTGCATGTTGACCTAGGTATGTTGTGGTTGAAACCCTGTCAGTTTGAAACTGTATTTTCGAGATGTTCATCCGTTCACCATAGTTTTAAAATAAAAAATGCACAGTCATGGTGGTGACGGCTTATTTTACTTACTATATATGTTTTCCAGAATAAAAAACAAACCTATCAACTTGTAAATAAGGTAAAAAACTTGATTTTTACTTTGCACTTTACATATAAACATTAAATTTATCCTGCAAACCTGACAGCAAATTGAAGTAAAACAACATTTTGAATAAACACCTTGCATGTTAGCATCCGTACACCTGTCCTGACTGTGGCTGCACATTTCTCTGGTTGGTTTTAGGCCAGTTCATTCTGATACAGCCAACACACAACCTTGTATTCAATCCCTAGACCATAACACTGCCAACCTGCGCAGGTTTTACGAGATGTCATCTGTGCAACTTTCCACCTTGCTGCTCTTTAACATCCAGGGTGATGCAGCCCTGACTAATGGTGGATGGCTGCATAAAATCATAGACGGTTAATTAAATATTAATGATTGGTGTAGGTGACAAGTATTTTGGTGACAACTTACAGAGGTACTAATGTGAAATTAAGTTTATTTAGCTAATACGGCACATCCCTAATATGAACGACACCTTTGCACAAACTTAAGGGCACTAAAGACCAGAACAACCCTGGTTTCTATGTAACGACACCACGGCTGCATCCTACGACACAGGAAAAGATGAGTCACTGTCCTGGAGGTAGTAAAGTACTGAGAGGACTTCAGTGGTCCACACTGTAGTAGGCTGGGTGATACAATAGTTCAGCCTCAAGCTGGGTTTGTTATCATTTTCAACACTGTAAAGCTGTGAGACTATTTAGCAAACACATACCACTTAACAGATTGGAACTCATGTCCCCCAACTCTTTGGAATTGTCCCAAGAAGATAAAGTTATTTGAATTGAACTGAACACTGTATCTGCCGTGCTGCTCTTTGAGTAACTCCTCTTCATTGTGAAAAACTAATAGTTTTGAATAGCACGAGGAGCCGTCTCCATCTTCCCATCCTCCGTCTTCTCCTATTAGACGCCTGTTGAAAGTATTTCCTCACTCGGAAATATGTCAAACCCTTGAACCGCACCGAAATGCCATTACCTTGAGGCATGTATAAAGCTCGTTTCATATGGATTACACACTCAGATGAACTTTTCTGAAGTTCCCGGGCCTGACTCGATGTTATCTGAAATACCCAATTCTGTCCAGCATATGAAGTCTGTGACAGCTAAGCGTGGAGCTCAACCAGTGGTGCTGCGAAAGCCCCGCAGCCCCTTAACAGCTTTCAAAAAGGCAAGGCCAGCAAACTGCCAAATACAACAAACCAGCATAGGTGGGGGTCAAGAGGTCGCAGTCATTTCTGTGAGTGACAGCTGCAGAGGCTCAGCTGGTAGTGGGTCTACGTGCTGCAGTGGAACCGCCGCAGCCTCGTCCTTCTCATTGTATCCGCAGAGCCTCAGACAAGCCAGGCATTAAGAATAGCCCACTGTGACTCACTCAGTTAATGGCTGTAAAGGTTTTATTATCCCAACCCAGCCTGCTACGAGACAAGATCAGAGCCGCCACAGGAGTCCCTGGGGACAACTCCTTACCCCCTCCTCTCCACCTTCCCCCTGCACCACCCACAGCCATGATAAACGACTTCACACTTTCCACCCAACAGCTGTCTGCTTTTTTTCCCCCCTCTTCTTCTCCATAGAAGAGCAGATATTTTGTAGGAGGACTGAGATTTGTCAGAAACATGGCATTAACATTAAGTGCAAAGATCACTTGGAAATAGACAGGAGCTGTCAAACAACATTGCTTTAGGGGAAAAAAAAAGCAGTTTCATTGTGTTTATGGCAGACACATTTCGGCCATGTTTTCCAGCCGTCCGTCTGACAAAACTTTAATTATAACCGATTCAGCAGACTTGTGGGCTATCGACTCGCGCACACGCAGCTCTGTGCTTTTATTTGCCCTTCCTAAGTGTTCGTTTTTTTATTATTTGCAGAGGGCTATAAAACTTTCTTTCTTTAAACCTCTTTACACAAAACAATGATGACACTGTTCGACTGAGGCTGAATGCAACTGACAGAGCAAATAGTTTATCGCTATTGGTCTCATCCGTCCCTCGACAAGTTTAGACTTTCAATTAATGCTGCATTTGGACTGCTTTGAACCGACGTGTGTGTGTGTGTGTGTGTGTGTGTGTGTGCAGGCAACACTTAAACCTGAATTTAGTAGTAATTACCGGCTACATATTTGTATGTGTGGGACCACAGTTCATGCAAACAGTCGGCCCTTGTGCTTAATTTGATTCTGAAAACTTGATTATTACATAACCTCAGTTGTATATTAGAATCTAATTTGGCTGTCAGCGCTGTTGGTGGCTTTAACTTACAGTCAATATGAGCATGTGTTAAGTATCTGAGGCCATTTTTAGACGTGGAATTCATCGCTGGCTTCATCAAGCCGTTAAAGTGTCCGTCATTGAGACACAGGTCATACAGACTGTCAAACAGCAACATTAACCAGTATATCAAGTGATGAGTAATAATAATGCACTATTGAGGTTAAATCTAATCTAATAGCAAGCTTAGCAAACTGTGCAAATACCTAATAGAGTTGGGTATTTCTGATTTCCTAAAATTCTGTCTGTGTGATGATAATCTAACTACAACTTTACCCACACTTGAGCAAAAACAGCTCAACAGCTGTGATCGATCTCAGGACTCAACCCAACGGCAGCCGCTCTGTAACAAATGATTCAACTGTAGCTGATAAACTGTGTGTGTGACAGCTTATCCGTCTGATGTGACGAAAAGTACATCGTGTGACTTTCTGTTAGCTCCTGACTGATTCCGTCTCCACGTCGGAAACACTTCATAACTACAAACAGGAATATTCTAAATGTAAATACACACAACTCCGTCACTTTGGAGATGCTCATATGGATCCTGCTCCTGTCTGATGCTGCAGGTATGTAACAAACTCAGAAGAAAGACTCCTACAAGCAGCTGGAAGCAACAACTTTGAGTTCCTGTTAAGATTTTGTGGATTACTTATGAGTGAGTCACACTGGTCTGACCTGTTAGAGGCTGCAGTAAAAGTTTATTTTTATGGACGTTTCAGTTTGTAATGGACATAAAATCGTGGAGCAAAGTGAATGAAAAAGGTGTTTTGCGATTTGGCACTCTCTGTGAAGTTTTGGAACCAATTAAATGTGGAACAAGCCTTACTCAAATCGCCCTACACAAGGCAAAGCACGCCCCCCTCTGAGTGGCTATCCATTAATGTGACAGCATGCAGTTCGGACTTGTGCTGTGTTGGAAGTGTTATGGAAATGTTACAAGGTGCGTATGGAGTTACTTTCCTATCACCATTCAAGAGTGTGGCCTTTCAATTACAAAGTATTATGTCTTTATTTCAGAATCTGTTCACCCTACAGGGCTTGTTATATGCATTTCACTTATTACATAAACCAATGTCTGTATTTTTTACTATAATAGCGACATATAATAGTAATCCCATAACACATTCGCTTCTTGTCAGTTCACTAAAGAAGAAAATTAGGTCAGTTAGGCTTTTAACAGGTAGTTACTGTGTAAGTGGGTTTAGCAGCTCACTCGGCAGCATTGATCACCCAAATCAAAGACCTCGAGTATGTATATTATTTAAATGGTGCTGTAACTTTCAGGCATAATTGCAGCATGGGAAAACATGTTAGATAATATGCTCAGCTTTCAAGTGTTAATTAGGCTTAATAATGCCAACACTGTTACGAGGTGACAAGCAATAAAAAGGGATGCCGACATGCTTCTCTGTTGGTCTCATTTCAATGCTTATACATGGGAAAACTACCATCATCGAAATTAAACGCATAGATCCAACCTAGTGAGATTGCAACCGTGACTTTAACAGAAGAGTGATCAGATTGCTCATTAAACATGAAACCAACATGTTCAGATGCCTTCATGTCTAAAAAGGGCTTAAGGTATCAAAAAAGTCTTCCCGCAGATAAATCCCTTCTGCAGCGCTTTAGCTCAACCCAACCTAAAGCGAACACATCAACATCTTTTTTACATCAGCACAAAAGCATTACTCACTGCAAATGATTACATGCCTTAAGCTGAAGCTTACGTCAACAGATCGGTGACATATGACAAATTCTGTCTTGCCTCTGGCACCCATTTGAATCTTGTTCTTGCACTTGTATAACACAAACTATACCACTTTGAGTCACCGTATGTATTAAGTGTGACAGACAAATACTCTTGCAGAAGAAAAGCGGTGGATGGAAAACGGTCCTGTGCGACACTTTCTGCTGCTCTGTCTGACGGAATAGTAGTCACAGAACACTCAGTGCTGACTCATTCAGCAGAGAGGCACAGTCCTCCTCTTAATGCTTACCTATACTAGCTCTGAAGAGAGACTGTAATAGAACTGCTCCCGGCTACATAATTATCTTTCCAACAGCCTGGCGAGCGCAGCACGCCGCTTTGTGCTGCTGTTTTGAGCGTGAACAGTTCGTGTTATTTTTGCAGAGTTAACCTTTAACTTTTTATAGAGACAGAGAATGCAACACTGCTGAGAGTCCAAATAACCGATACTTTCTAGAAACCACAAATGGGCTAACCGCTCCATACCACCAAAATCTTGATTCAGTTATTCATGCTTGTAAAATACTGACAATTGAAACAATCTGGTCTCTCAGTGAGGGTGTCAAACATGGAGATTTACTACATTTTACAGAACTGTACCAAACATAATGTGCTGGGTAAAAGACTGCCGTTCTCTGTAGTGAATACCAAACACTCTAAGCATAAAGTGTTTTCAATGTTACGCTGAATGCCGAGCAGTAAATGTGACTTTAAGATTAACATTCCTCCAAACAGCAGAGCAATGTATCAGGATTTTCAAAATGTTCACTTCCCCGTATGCTCGTTTAAAAATTTGACATTGCCCCGAGCACTGGCTCTAGTTCATTCACTGCAACTGTCAGTTCGCCCAGAAGGAAACCATCACAAAACACATACTTCAATATGAAAGAAAGACAGTTGATAAGAGGCAGGGGGCAGATGCAATACTATGAACACCTATATGATAGTTGAAGAGCACAATTCAACACAACAGCCCCACAACAAATGGTTCTTCTGAAAAGTGGATAACGTTTTTTGTTGAAATGTCATCAGAAAACTTAACAATGGGTATATGAGAGAGTGCAGGCAGTGTTCTCTTTCACAAAAACTGAACACGAAACATTTCTCATTGCAGTGATTGTATCAGATTGTGTTATTCATTTAGAATCTAATTATTGCTGAATACAATGTACTTGTTATATCTGAACTCTGCCTCACAGATATTATGCTGCTACATAACTGAACTGCTTTCTCAGTTTTGAAAGAAATGTCTTTTTTTTCTCTAAAAGGTAAGACTGTGATGAAGTTAGAGCCAAATAAGAAGGATGGAGGGATAAGACCACAACGGGACTGTCACCCAGGAGACGGGTGTTCATGCATGCGTTGGACCATTATTCCTAGATCTAAGTTTTGTGGGTTACTTGCTGTTTGGTTAGTTGTAGGCAGCAAGGTAGGTGAGATGCATAAAAAAAACACGCTTGGGGTAAAAATGTGACTCTTTTACCCCATGTTTGAAGCCTCTCCACCATTTTCAGGGTTGCCATGGTAATGGGTGCATCTCATCCATCAAATTTATGACTGTTTGGCTGAAAAGCTTCAACCGTTGGAAAACATTAAATAAATGCCCAGGATGCATTAATTCGATTGCATGTTTAAATCGAAAAGGTGATGGCAAACGCAATTTAGTTGTACAGGTCAATAGCTTATTGTATCTGATTTTCAGTGTTTTTCTGATTAGTGACATTGTTATTTTCTTAAGTGATTTCTGATCAGACAAATATCCTACTGTGGCTGTGATGCAGCCGCCTCTGTCTATCTGGAGTCACCACTGTGGTCGTGAACGATTTCCTGTTGACAGCACAATCTGATTGGCTCCACGTCATGCTGAATAGCCTGTCAGCACTGGATGATACATTTTTAAAAGTTCTCTTTTAATTAAACATATATAAAACATAAAGACATTTCAACACAGCTTTGTATTTGAGTTTGTGCTATTCAAAATTTTGAAAACATTTTAGTTTTTACTGCAAATGTACAGTTTATCAGTTCCAAACAGCAGTTATCAGTCTCTCTGGATAGCAGTAAGCACTGAGAAAAGTGTATCAGTCGACCCCTAAAAGGACCATCATTTTTGGGAAACAGGGCTGTTAATTTATAATTCATTATTTTATAACTTCATTTATGAATCAAGTAGATCCAAGTTGAAAAAACCAGCAGTTGTGAAACTTTCACATCATGTCTTTTATGTCTGTAGACCACACCAGGATTCAAACGGTCTTTTCTTCAGTGATTTACAGTTGTACATAGACTTCCAATAAAACCCCTATAACATGTATTAGTTTTATTTTTAATTAGAGTAACAAAGTTGTCAGAAAAGACATCTTCGTGATATTTCATTTAACCCCAAATAGTATTAAGTGGGTGGTTAACAAGGTGCAGACAGATGCAGGATGGCTGCACTGTCTTGGATTACCACACAGAACTCTTTGCCCCGAGCATGCGCTGCTTAAGAATGTTTCTCCAAATATAGATATTAAAACAGCACATGGTTCTTATTCTTTGAACTTTATAAAGAAAATGTGTTGCACTCCGCTTATAAGGACACAGTGTTATTCCCAACAAGGAGGTTTGCAGAAATTATTAGTATTTAGATACAGCCTGAATAAAGCTGCCTTTGGTTTATAAAAAGGTCAACTCAGCAGGTAGGGGATTAGCAGAATCACTGAGCAGGACCAGCTGAGCCTCTGAACCTGATGAGGGATGGCTAACCCATTCAACGCTACGACATTAAATATGCATTTCACTAAATCAGCAGTTGAGAGGGAGAATCAAAAGGAATGGGGGATATATATATATATATTTGCAGATTTAGAGACTTGCTCTTGACAATCCACAGGCAGTGCAGCGGTTCAGGGAGACAGGGGGGCTGTCCAAGGCTTAATACGTTTAACTAACTGGAAATAAAAACTCAGTGGAAGTGAACTGCACTGTGTGATTCAATGGAAACACGTCCGCCTACATGTCAAATGAGACTCTGCCGTTCTCCAGAACAGTCTGCTCAATGAAACAAGAAAGCCTGCCAATAACAGACAGTAAAGAGGAAGCGAAGGTAAGGGGGGGAAAAGAGTCAAAAGCTCTCAATAAATTGCTTTTGAAAATAACTCTCGCAGAGAAAGCTGAAAACAAGTGGAGGTCTGCGAGGCGGCATTTGTTCTTGGCCAGCAGATCCATTTTTCAAAAGGAGCATGCACTACAGGAAAAAACATGCTCCGCAATCGCAACATTTTCCACTACACCCCCTCTCTCAATTACTACATTCCGAAGAGGCTTCCTCAGAGCCCATCATATTGAGCAGAGCCGAGCTTTATTGTACATGGCACGTCCTGGAATGGAGCCATTGCGGGCCGCTGAGTGTATTCTCATTCCATCCCACTAAGAGGACATCTTCGGGGCCGAGGCAGCCGAGCGCAATCCCAGCTATCTCCTGGGGGACTGCAGCGGGGCGAGGAGGTCGGGCCACGTGTTAATTGAACCCGTCGCAAGTGTTATTGCAGCAAAGAGAGTGGAAGAGTGAAAAGTGGGGAAGGGCATGTATGACATAGCAAAGAAAGTTGGTCTATGAGGTGGTCGTGGTGTGTGTGTGTGTGTGTGTGTGTGTGTGTTTGTGTGTGTGTGTCTGTTGTGGGTTCACAGGATCCAGCTGGCCCGGGGGCGAGGCATATGTCTGGAGGAGCGGAGGAGGGGAGACAACCTTCAACACGACACTGACCTTTGTGATCCTGTTGCTGCTCTCTGGGGAACACTGTGTCATCCAGCCAAAGACACACTGCATGTGTGATCACAGTAATTAAATGGAGGCAATTGGTCATGGGTCAGTGAACGCTAAATGTCCACGTGGACACAGAGAGGGGAAAGTCAACATGCAACACGAATGCGGTGGGGTCATTAAAATGCTTCAAGCTGTCAGCAAAACCTTAGTGTAACTAATTGGATCAATCAATTAGATAATAATAAAAAATTAAAGACAATTAGTTGTTTGTTAAAGTCATGTATCAAACATTTTCAGGCTCCTGGCTACGCACTGTTGGTAGATAATAATTAAATCAAAATATGAGCGATTTGAAAGTAGTGATAGGCATGTTTAAATATTAGTGGCATTTCTAGACAAAGCGACAAGTCTATATCTCACAAAAATTATAAATTAAGAGCGAAAATAGCCACATGTTCGGGCTGAACAGTGAAACAGTCATGTCAATTTGGAAAAGATCAAAATTCAAACAGTTTATCATGAATACATTCCTGAAGTCATGAATCAGTTTGCGCCACCAATCTAAAGCAAACGGCGACTTCAGCAGCTAGCTTGAGTTCAATTCTACAAACTAGAATTGAGCCAATAATCGACTTCAAATACGCAATTAGCAAACTGCAAAAGCTGCATGTTTGGATATATGTTACACAGCACGTCTGACCAAGTTCGCAATACTTAGATGCTGCTCCTGAATTAATCTATTAGTAAGATGTTTGCTATCACAGCATCACAGATTGTTTACATAAAACTCCTGTTATTTTCTTGTTGCAACTATTTACATTTAATTACTTTATTTCATTTAGTTGATTCACCTTAATATAATTTGTTGGAAGTAAATCCTAATCTTTGCATTAGAATATAGTTCATTTTTTAATTTTGTGGTAATGCATCTATATGCATCTATAGCAATCTATTAAACCTTCAGTACTGAACTGAAGCATGGCTTTAAAAAATTATATTACAAATCAAATTAAATTGCAATCTCTCTCAAAAAAAATGGCATTAACATATTTCCCCTAAATCATACAGTCTTATTGCACAGTGTAGCGGAGTCATCAGACTTATATCACAACACTGTCAGACTTGGCCTAATAGTAGTTTTTTATTATAGCCATAACTGGCCCAGTATGCAGCTGTTGTCGATAAATATAATGCCAAGTGTAATAAAATTTTAATGTCCTAATTATTTTACAACATCAAATGATTTGTGAAATGTGAAGTATGCCTCCAATTAATATAGTACAAAATTACAAAAAGCCAGAGAAACAAGACAGCAGTCAACACCACGGTTGTTGCATACTGATGACGGTTTCAGCGCAGCAGTTTTACACCGAGCATTTGAGCTGGTGTGCTCGAGCTGCAGCAAATATGGGAGGGGTCAGTGGAGTTACTACATAGATTAGATACACATTCTAGAAGAAGCAGCAATGCAGAGTTACATCTAGGCAAGAAGGGATTACTTTCATTGGAAACAAAATCTAAATATGTAACTATGATAGATGATGAGTTTTCAGGAGTTTAATCAATAACCACAGAGGGGCTTTAAAGACGTCATCGTTACCACTGACAATGTTTTTATGGCAGCTAAGCAGTGGTTTTGCAGGGGGGTTTTTTTATCCTGTTGTGTTGGATGCAGCGTCTGTAGCTCATTCTTCTCTGGAAAATGCATCAGCAGTGTCTGAGTGGGAACCTCACTTCAGAGCACTTTACCTAAAGACAGTCCACCAGACAGATATGGAGGAGGTTAGGTAAGCAAATGCCTCTGTTAAGTCTGTACCAGCCTCATGCAGCACGAGCCAGACCAGACCTCTGAGCTCCCAGACTCTATCCTCAGCCTATACACAAAGTCCTGGGGAAATAGAAAAGCTGTGTTCCACCCCATCTTACTCACTGCAGCCCAGCAGCAGAGTGATGCTCTCCTGGCTCTGACAAAAGACTTTAAAGCCAGTGTGCAAATCACCCCCACCCTCCCATGTTTGCCAACAAAAGCCAATTGAGGCAGCCATAAATACTTACAGATACCAGCTTAACAAAAGAGCTTTGGATTCTGCTGCCCCCCTGAAAATCTATGCTCCATGAGAGTGTCAAGGTTCATTCAGTTCCAGGCAAGTTTCTTCTCCAGTGTCTTAACCTGGAAGAGTGGGTGGTAAACAAACCACTTCACGACATGCCAAAAAAAGCTCAGACATAATGTGACTGGAAAGTTTAACTTCTCAAATGTGCTGTGATTATACAGAAATACAAAAATTGACTTTTATGCAAGGCAGCATGGGGTTTTTGGACAATAGAGAGCAGTGTATTCCATTAAAAAGACAAACGCCACTGCTGGCCTCTCGGTCCTAAATCGTCAGGCCCCGAGAACAAAACAAGCCTTTCAGAGGCTAACTCTGCAAAATTGATTATTGCTTTCTCTTTCAAGTGGTGCTGCCGCTTTGTGACTTGCACATGACTTGGCAGGAAAAGAACAGCTGGCTCTCCATTCTGGGCCCTATTCACATGACTGGTGTCCCACAAAGAAAGCCGGCTGTAGGGCCGGAGGCTGGGATAGACTTCACTCACAGACCTGGGTTATTATAGCACGACTGGATGAGCTCAAATTTTTAGAAGAGAGCAGTTAACGAGTCTCAGGTGACTAACAGAGATATAAGACATAATACATAATACCTCCTCAACCCATATGAATGCACATAAAGGAAGCGCTGCAGAAAATGGAATATATATATTAAAAAATGGTTTTAGTTTTCAAGTGTTACAGGAAGTAATATGAATCCCTCTTCATTACCACCTTCTAAAAATGAAATCAGACTTTTATGCCTCCTCTTACTATTGCTGTTTGCTCTGAAGACAAAGCATAGCCTTGAGCCTTTAGTGAGCCAGACTATATTAACATCTCAGTGTGAGCCAGCACTTCATAGTCACTCCAACTCATTATTGTCATCCAGGCAACTCAGAGCTCATTACAGGTGATGTGATATTTCACTTCTCGACTGTCTCGCAGCACGTGCTAACAACCCCTTTAAAGTGATGGAAAGCTTTATTGAGTATCTCCTTGAAAAGACCTAGTGAGGGGTGAAGAATGCACGTATTTACTGCCTTTCGTGAGCTTCAGCTGCCTTCACAGACCACTAAGACTGTGCTCACAAATCAAGCCCGAGTCAACTGCATGTTCAAAGTGCACTAAACAAGAGCGCAGTGTTCCCCCTGTCATATAAAATAACACAGCTTTAACATTGACCTCTATAGGCTGGTGACTAATCAGACCCACCAGCAAGAGGAGAGAAAAAAAATCAAACCCCTCTTATTACTAGTACAAGAAGAAGAAGAAGAAGACATCCGCTTGTTGCTCACATTTGATATTTGTGTTCTCGTCTTAATTCCCAAAATAATTGCAGTTCTTGTTGTTGAGCAGCATGTTGCTGCTTAGCCATGGGAGGCGGGAAATGAGTTGGAAGCCAGTCCTTTTAATTATCCTTCAAATGCTTCCTGCGCTCAGCAGATGTTGGGCTGCGGGGCAGGCAGCCGAGCAGCAGGGCTCCCAAACACTGAGCACACAGATCAGGACGTGGCTGCTGACTCCCCTGCAACTCAGGCTGGGTGGTACACTGTATTTTAAAGTATAATGCTATGCATCGACCTAATGTGTTCCCACATTACCATCATCAACAAAGATTTATCGCTTATTGCAGGGTTTTTGTCATCCACTAATTTACAAATTGCAGCAGTGCAATTAAAGACGATTAAAGCAAACCTTTAAATTTGATGCAATAAAAACACAGTTCTGCTGTTCTTCCGCTGTCTATACAACACTGAATGACTTGTTTAAGATTCCAAAAAAGAACAAGTTCTTGTCCTTATCATGACTCTGTCCACCTCTCTTGGTCTTTCTGCGCTCTCGTCTTACTCATCTCCTCCTACATGCAGCTCTCACCTCTCTTTGTTTGGTTTTGATCACGGCCTCTGAGTCACCCCTGGCCCTCACCACAAATGTAGGTCCTCACCACTAATCAGCTCCTTGTGTCTTGTGACTGTAGCATCTACTGTGGAGTTGGGAAAAAAGGTGAGTGGAAGAAAATGATTAAGAGTATAAAGCAGATGGGTCTAGAGTGACTTGTAGGACTTCACACAAATCCATCAGAAAAGTATTGACAGAAAATGAACTTGTTACACCCGCAGACTAAGAATAATGGCTTTACCAACAATAAATCAAATACATTAATGTCTAGTGGCCATTTAGTCCAACAGACAGACGTTTTCCACCAGTCACACTGCATCTATTTTTCCATTCAAGGAACGTCTAAAATCCAATATGGCTAACCCACTGACATGAGCTATGAGAAAAACTGTGCTCAACGCAGGCGCTCAAATTTGACGAGCAATTGTGACCTCAGCTCTGGCAACAAAATCCCCAAATGCTTGTAATGATCTTCCAACACAGCCAAGTTCTGATGCTCCTTCTAAACGATGCCTTTAATTTCCATTCTAGCCATAGAAAATGATGCTCGTGTTGGCTGAATGGACTAGAGAGCTACCCATGGGGCCACCTCCAAACATTAGCAACTTACCAGCATCTACTAGGTGCACCCATATTATCTGGAACAAGTCAGCTGCCAAGGCTGGGTACTCATAATGGAACTGGCAAAGGAAACTGTCCTGACATCCACACTTCAGCATGTTTGCTCTGCGTGCTTGGCAAAACAGGAAACCTTTTTAGCTGGAGGAAAAAAATATTTCCAGACATTTGAGAACAGCAGTTGAAATGCTGCCAGTTGTGAATTTCATAGGTAAAGTATCTGTCATTCAGAAGATAAGCCTAAAAAAATGTACAATAAATACCACAGGCCTCACCTAGTACCCTGCTGAGTCACTGTTTATCTGTCGTCACTGGGCTGGTTTTACTTGTTGACCCATTGACAGTAAGCTGGTTTCTATTGTGCCACTGGCAGGTGAAGTAAATAGCATTAATTATCTCATTACAGTGGCATATGTCAAGGAGTGGGATGTGTCAGGCACCAAGTGAACAGTCAGTTCTTGAAGTTAATGTGCAAGTATAATGCCCAGTGTAAGGTTCTGAACGGCTTAGCCAAGAGCCAAACTATGATGGCTACATGATTGGGTCAGAGCATCTCCTAATCTCTTGTGAGGTGTTTCTGGCATGCAGTGGTTGGCATCTACCAGAAGTGGACAACTGGTGAACCAGAGACCGGGTCATGGCTGCTCAAGGCCTGATGAAGCAGGAAAGGGGGCAAAAGCTGACCTGTGTGGCCCAGTTACTGTAGCATAAACTGCTAAAAAAAAAAAAAAAAAAGAAGAAGAGGAGAAACAACAAATGTTGGCTGTGAAAGAAAGATGTCAGATAACACAGTACACCATAGCCATGTATAGGGCTGTATAACCAGAGATCGGTCAGAGTTCCCGTGCTGACTCTGTCCACCACTGACAGCTCCTACGATAGGCACATGAGTGTCAGAACCAGACCGTGGGGAAATTGAAGAAGGTGGCCTTGTCTGATGAATCACATCTTGTTTTACATCATGTGGACTGCTGAGTATGAATGCATCATTCATTGTTGCAGACCACGTATACTCCTTCATGACAACAGTATTTCCTGATGGCAGTGGCCTCTAGCAGCAGGATACACTTTAAATACTGTTCAGATGAGGATAACCCTAATATTTTCACCTGCAAATCTTTGATTTCTAAGATTGTGGCCTAGAAAAAACTAGCACAATATCAACCAATTCAAGGATTCAAAAATGGAAGACACAACTTGAATCTCTGGGAGTCAAATCTAACTTGGACTCAAGTTGCCAACAAGTGTGATCACTAAGAGGACTACAGACCAGTCCTCTGACACTGTGTTTAAAAAACAAACAAACTGATGCAGTTTGAGGAAGTTGACAAAGAGTTCAAGGCATTGACTTGCCCTCAAGTGTTGCCAGATCTCAGTGCAATCCTGCATCTGTGGAATGTGCTGGAAAACAAGTTTGATCTATGGAGGAGCAACATTACAGTGTAATGCTGCTCAAGTCTTGTGCCTGATACCACAGGACACCCTCAGAGCCTGACACAATAACAGACAGATGGTTTTAATGTTATGGTTAAGCAGTGTATTTGAATAACATTTAAAATGTGAAGCTACACTTTTCTAATTTATTATGACCACATCTCATTTATTTGTGTGTAAATTTTATTTGAGGATTGTCATATAATAGCCAGTTCATAATTAGATCCAACAAATGGCTTAAGGCAACTGATGCACTTCTTTCTCGACTATGTTATAATTAGAATGAGGACTGAGCAGAATGTGGGTTAGTGTTTCTATCTCCTGGATAATAAACTCATATTAGGATGAGAATAGTTCAGTATATGGCATGCATGCAGAGTGCATTAAGCGAAGGGTTTTAGCAGTGAGAGATCAGTTTCATCCAGCCTTAAAATCAGTGGAGTTCTTTCTTATTTTCTGAGTGAAGGGGCATCAGATAAGACGAACTGATTGATTCAGACTCTTTGAAAGGCTGCTTTGATGGAGCTGCTGCAGGCTCCCGATGACAAATTGAGACACGTGTTTTATCCACCCTGCTGTGAATACATGACACAGTCTTCACTAACGATCTGACGGCGTCTTAAAAGCCACCGGGCTCAGATTAATCTGGGAACAAACATAACCCCGAGTGCAGGAACTTCAAATGTAGCAAAGCAGCTCTGCCAGAGAGGGGAATGAAGGAAGAGCGAGCTACTCAAAGCCCAATTTTAATACACATATACTGCATCTTTATTACAAAGCAAAGGCCACGAGGCTCGCTTTTGGCTGAGGAGCTATAAACAGGTGGTGCAGTAAAATAATCATTCTTAATAATCCTACGTTCTTTTTTTTTACGACTCATTTACAAACTGACACCACCTTCAGTGCTATGAAGACACTAAATGCTCGCCTTGTATCTCACAATTTCCAGAGGGTGACACAGTCTGACAAAGGTGCCAGTTGTATTTGACACCTGCTTTCTTGCGAAGTGTGTGTTTGTGTGTTAGCGTTTGTGTGCGTGTGTGTGCACGCGTGGCTGCAGAGTCAGTCAGCCAAGCAGTAGTGGCTCCCTGGAGCAGCGGGGAAGTTAGGCAGCAGTATGTAGGTAAATCAGTCTATTACTAACACTCCGCCTGCCTGGAGCAAGTCTCCTGGGACGCTGCTGACAATACACATGCGGCCTGCCTGCTGGAGCATTCATCCATAGCTGGATAAACATACACACACACACACACACACACACACACACACAGCAGAGTCACAGTGTCACTGAGCTACAACACACAAGCACATGCTGCATGCTTACAATACAGTGCCATTGTATAATACAGTAGTGAGCATGCAGGCACACAGAGGAGGCATTTACAACTCCTACACAGATCAACTGGCAGACAAAAATATAAAAGATCAGAACATCAGAGTGAATTAACTAAGAGTTTTGAGCGTTTTTAAAGTTACTTATTCAGTAAAAACTCAACAATTTGCTGCTTTTTGTCTATTGGAATTATTCAAATGAACATTTGTGGAATTATTTACTTTGGATTGTTGGCAGACAAATCAAATCAATTTTAAAATGACACATTGGGACTTTTCTTTATAGTTGTTGTTAGAAGAGCAACTTGCATGAATTCAGTAGCTGCTGCCCAGGAAAGTTGTCTCATTCCAACAGCCGCCTCAGGGTCTTTTATAAGTTACTAAAAGTATATTCTATATTATACACTTGCAAGATCAAAATGATAATTACAGCAGTTTTGATCAATATTGAGAGCCTGATAATATATCAAGATCATGCATTGATTTAAACAGAGAACTGCTTGCACTTCTATGCTGTGCTACACTCCTGATAATGTGCAAATCTTTACATTAAAATAAGACTGGTTGGTATTCACAGTGCATCTCCTAAGCACACTGCATACTATCGATATAATAGAAGATTCAGTGTGGTATGTTCGTTAATCTTCCTGGCATATATACATTTATGGTACTGCAGTTTGTGGTGCTTTTTCAGGTGGTTGAACGACTTAGTTGTGTTGCTTTGCCGCATACACGCAACTCTCATGCACCCTTTGCAAATTATTTTTCTTGGTTAACACCTTTTGCCCCGGATCCAAAACACTTCCAAACAATGCATAATGATGCGTTTCAAGGGACCAGCTCCTCACCTTCTGCTCCAGAAATTAGATTTTCATTTTTGCCCATCTGCTCCGTTGTATATTAATCCTCTACTCTGGCCCGCAGCCGCAACATCACAGGAAATTTTTTTTTGCACAGGCGGCCACTGCAGACGTCACGCCTCTACCAAAGTGAAACCAAAACATCTCAAGCACTCCACGATTCCTGCTGTTACTTTAGGAAGCGCTCACTTTGATATGCACCATTTTCTATGAGCCAATTTTAAAACGTCAGTATTGCAGTCAGTCATTTAACTGCAAAAAGCCAAAATCTTGATTATTATTCGACTACTTGCGCAGCCCTATTCTCCATATAAGTTACGCAAATTTGTTTATTAGCATCTAACTTCCTTTTTAAGCCTTATAATCTTTGTTTTTGTCTCACTATTGGAGTGGACCAAATAGCCTTATAAAACAATTTTAGATTATCCAAATGATGAAATCTCATGGAAAAAAGACGCATTTATTGGACTAAAATTATTATTTACAACGATCTCAAGAGTTTGGTGAATTTAACTTAAAACAATTCTATCAGCAAAACACATAAAGTAAGAGAAAGACACAAATCCAAACATATTTTTGCGTGACATCCGGTGTCTTCACAACAGGAAGGCAACTAAAACGTGTACAGATGATGTAAAAATAATAGCACACTAAACAGTCAAGCAAGCTGTATTTAAAATAGGCTTGTCTTGTTGCTATCCAACATGGACAATTCAAGCATAAATAGAAACAATGCTAAGCCCCTGTAGCTGCTGTCAGTATGAAGTCCCAAGCGAAGTGCACACAAAGTTGTAATTACACTGAGTGGGGAGCAATTAGACGGATCAGGGCTAGCCCATTTAAATCACACTTTGGACCATTCATTATACTCGCAGCCTTATACAGAGAATCTGTCGGATGTCCTACAAACCGCTGCAGAGCCTTGAGAAGTGCATGGTCATCAGATCTGCCTCTGACCCCCTTTTCTGGCGCCTGTAATCAAATGAGGCACAGTGTGAATCATGCAACGTGATACACACTGAACAGCCAGCGCAGGAGCCAGAATTTACAAGCACAAAATATATATCACCATAACCATGATGGAAATCCATAGTGTAGCAACGCTCGTGATTAGCTTGGACGCCGCCGACACTGTGAGCGGCACAATCTGCTCTCATAGCTGAACACTGAGGATTTATAAACACCACATTACTTACACAGTTCCTTAAAAAAAATTATATA
>NW_007577992.1:296618-327403 GCF_000690725.1 Stegastes partitus
GCATCCTATTTATGGGTTTAAATGATTAAATAAAAAGTTGTGCAACATAAATTGACTGTGTATTTTTTTTAAACTCTGTAATGATTTAAGCAGGTTCAGAAGCTAAAACTTAAAACATTTTTTCCAGTTTTAGCTTTTGGAAAGTGAGAATTTTCTCCATTTTGAGACTGTAAACTGACTTAACAACTGCACTAACTGATGCAGTGAGTTGCATGATTGTGTGCTTTTGTACACACACATCACAGATATTTGTACGTTTCCCTGAGTGGAACTTCTCGTGCTGAACATAAAGGCGGAATCACTGCTGTTGGTGAACGCACACCGCTTTGCTCACAACCGCCACACTGAGCTGTAACCCAACGCTTGACACTGGCGTTCACCCCGAGCAGTATGGGCAACACAGGAAATCTCCGCTTCCCTCCCCCCCCCCCCACCACCTCTCCCCCCCAACGCCCCCACAACTCCCCTCCCCTGAGCTGCTCGGTTACAGCACAGCAAACAACTCTTCTGGGCCCTCACTGTAGCAGCTAGCAGTGGACTGGAACGCTCAACTCCCAACGGAGCGTGTGCACCCCATGGCATCAGTAAACACAAACACTCACAGACATGTTCATGCACGCATGCACAAAATGTCAGCACATAAGCATGCGTGCATTCTGCATACCCGAGCCGCCTAATACACATGTAAAACGCGCTAGCGTGTCTGCGTGCGGGTGTGTAATCTTCCTCCATTGAAATTCCCGCAGCAGCCGACGCAGCGAACACACGCACTTTCTACACGGAAACACATGTGGAGGGTAATGCGATTACATGGCTCTTTGACAAGAAAACACTTCCTTGCTCAGCGAAAAAACGCCGGCAGTGACGCAGGGTAAGAGGGACAGAAACTCGCCCAGACAACAACAAACAGAAAAGAAACACAGCACAAGGTCAGACAAGCATTTGTCACCTAGATCAAACAAGTCAAGTTGGAGAGCGAGGGAGGGGGGGGATGCAGTGGCGGTGGTAGTTAAGAAAATATCCCAGCCATTTTATCCCTGCTGCTGCCATCCAAACTCATTCTGTCAGCCTCTGAGTCACATTATTTATAAGACAGGGAGACAAACTATTGACCTCCCCTCTTTTCTCTATAGCATCCGCTGACTGTGACACTGACAAGGACGCTCGGGGGAAGAATGCACGACGGGAGCATGGAGGGGAAAGAGTACATGTAAGGAGAGGGAGAAAGTGCAGAAGGAGAGAGAGGAATAAAACATCTTGTTAAGACTTCACTGTCTGGGTGTATATGGAAATATTTGCACACTGTACGTATGGATAGGATTGGATATCATTACACAACTGGAAACCACTGCATAGTTTCTAATGACTTCCCAGTGAACTAGAATGTATTAGTATGATCAGCAAATGTTTGAACACAAAAGACTTTCACGTCAAAGAAAGCAATTTCATCCTGCTGGGATCTCATCCACTTCTGCCTATAGAACATTATAGAGCTCAGTGAATACACTTTTACATCCACAATGGGATATCGTCCTGGATTGAACATCTAAATCACAAAAGCCTTAAAGTTCTGTAGCATTCTGTATTTATTCAACCTAATTATTATGTTAAGAAGCCAGGTTGTTGTAATTTTATAGAGGCACTAAAGATTTTCAGTGTTGTCTGAAAACAAGCAACCATAAAAGAACTAATTAAAAACACAACCCAAGACGGAGCAACATTATGAGTTAAATGCGTGAAGTAATATATTTTATTAGAGACTGATTAAACAAGGCTATGAACTGGAACAAGGGATTGAAGGGGAAATTCTGACATCTTACAGTTTCCGTACGGTTTCTCAGTTCCTCAAACACATTTCAAGAAAAAGTATTGAGTGCCGCAGTAGCAAAAGTTCACATTTCTTGACCGCTGACATGAAAAGAAGTTGGGAGTCAAGCTGTATATCCTGCTGTTTAACCTTCCATCTTTACAGCGGTAGATAACCTGGAAAATAAGTCATGAAAACCGGGCTGGAAAAAGTGGGTCAGATATACACAGCAGTGGTCGATTAGGGTACCATCTGCTACCTATTAAGTACAAGTACTGATGAAAGATGTGGAAAGTCTTATGGAAAGTACGGTATAAAATATATGTTGGATCAATATAACCTACCAGCCTATTTCATTTTTCATATTCTTTTCTTTAATTAGTGTTTTCATTCCAGCCCGATATTGGATGCCGATACAGATTTTAGGGAGTCAGAATTTCTGATACGGATAAACCAGCCGATATGTTAGAATTATACTGAAAAGAAAAAATGATGGGGCCATTGCTTATTAACTTTGCAGCCATATATTTCACAGCAACAACTAACTGCTTGACTCTGTACTACTGTCTGCTCAGCTTTGATGCATTCTCTGCTACATGTGCTGCAGACAGTACTAAGAGTATTGCAGGCTGCAGAGCAATAACATCACAATGTCATTTCTAAGCATCTTTTTCTAAGATATGGGCCTTAGAAATATGTTTTCACATCAGTGACAACATGTATGCTGATGCTGACATATACATGATAAAAATCTGTCTGGCAACATTTCGGTCTTTTAGTTATACTGAGCCTACAATAGATCTGTGCTTTGCAGATTTAAAATTTACCAAGTCTGATGTGAGATAAAGCAAGCACTGCCAAAGCCAGTGAAATACAACCCTTAAAGCCAAACCCCTGTACTTGTCACCTCCTTACTGCTTGAAAACACACTTGTAATGTGTTTTATTGAATGCGGTCAAAGTACAAACTCGTTCTACAAGGAGGCATTTCTTACTGTGACATTTGGCAGCAGTTTACAGAGCAGGAACTAGATAGATGTGATTTTGAAATAGTGCTCGACCATATTTTGGAATTCAGTCAAATTGATATTTCCTGTTACTGCTTTTCTGCCTCAGTGAATTAAAAAGGCATCCGTGTAACAAAGAACTTTGTGTGTTGTTTCAGATGTTTGTGAGCCCCACTCTTTTCAGAGTGCTGTCATTCAACCAGACAGACAGAACTAAAACCACCATCAATCTGGAAACTGCTTCCCAAACAAGATAAGGTTAAAAACAGCACTGCTCACTACCAACAGTGCTCCGAACCGTGGGAAACAAAAGCAACAACAGTGACAACATTTACGGTGGTACGGTCTTACTGAGGAGCACGGAGGAGGTGTAATAAGGAGATGATGCCGTTATCACAAGACATCCAAATGAAAAGTTGCAGTAAAGCCACAACTGAACAAAGACTCAAAGCCTGAAATTACCCAAAAACCACCACAAAGCAACTTGAGGGTAAACGCTCAGCATGTTTTGACGAGACAGTGACAGCGGACTGCACACACTTAAAATTAGAGGCTTTCTGTCAAGATCCTACAGTTTTCAAATATTCCAAACATGTCAGGCTGAAATTGGGTGCAAATGAATAGGAATGAATCACCAAGTGTCGAGTATATTTTCATTTGGTAAAATGAGAGCATGTACCTTCCTCTTATAAATGAAACATTGAATTCATTACCAAAAAATAATGTTTACCCAATTCAGATTCTTTTGGTGCTCTAGCCTTCCTTCGCTCGTTGTGACCGGTAGTTTATTGTGGCCACTTTAAAACATATACATATATTTAACTTCAGATTCATATTGTTGCTTAGTTAATGGGTCAGGTCTCAGATTTTAATCTCAGTTTTCTACTTGTACTACTAGTAGACTTTTTTAAAAGACTAATTATTGTCCTGTAACATCAAGCCAAAGCTGCTACTTCACAAAACTTGCAGAGGTCTTAAGTATAGGTAAGTTTTATTTTTATTGTCATTATACCACACATAAGATGCATGGTATGATAAGAGGACTTAAAATATTACAAATATATACATACACCAATCAAGCACTACATAAAAACCACTGACAGGTGAAGTAACAACATTGATCATCTCATTGCAATGGAAGTCAGGAAAATGGACAGCGTAAGGATTTCAGCAACTTGGGTAGGCGACTGGTTCAGAGCACCTCCAAAACGTGCATGTCTTGTGTGGTGTTTTCAGGTATGCAGTGGTTTCTATTTACCAAAAACCACCTGAAGGAGGACAACCAATGAGCTATCGACAGAGTAATGAACCCTAAGGCTCACTGATGCAAGTCAGGAGTGAAAGCTGGCACGTTTCCCCCAGAAGAGCCTCTGTAGCCTTAATGCTGCCGCAGACAGAAAGGTGTCAGAACACACATCACATGACATCTCACTGCATGTGGAACTGCATTGAACCAGACGAGTCAGAGTGACCGTCCCTGTTCAAGCCCGAAAGCACCTGGAACATGCACATGAGCATTAGAACTGGACTATGGAGCAATGCAAAGAAGGTGGAATCCTCCGATGAATCACATTTTCTTTTTTAACATGACAGATGACTGCAAAAGACGGCAAGACAGAGGAGGCAGGGTAATGCTCTGGGCAATGTTCTGTTGGGAAACATTCTGACACTCATGTGGTTACTTTGACATAAGCTACATAGTTAACATTGTTGCAGAGCATGTACACCTCTTCAAGGCAATAGTAGTCCCTTATGACGATGGCCTCTTTCAGCAGGCTAATGCTCTACACTGCAAACATTGTTCATGGATGGTTTAAGAAACATGACAAAGAGTTTAAGGTATTAAATCGGCCTCCAAATTCTCCAGCTCTCAATCCAGTCAAGCGTCTGTAGGATGTGCAGCAAAAATGAGCCCAATGCATGCGCGTCCTGCCTCATAACTTCAATGATTTAAAGGACAAGCAGCTAACGTCTTGGTGCCTGATATCACAGAACACCTTGCGAGGACATTCAGAGCACATGTCTCAACAGGTCAGAGCTGTTTTGGGGTTAGGAGCAGGACCTACACAATATTAGGCCAGTGGTTTTAATGTAGCATAATCATTTTTTACTCTGGACTCTTTGATTTAAAACAAAAAAAAAAAAAGTAGTTTCAAGGTAATCGATTTTCCTTATATGCAAGGACATGTGTGCAACAAAATCAGATACTTGAATGGAATGTATGAATATAAAGTCTCTATAACGACCTTCACATAGTCAAGTTATGTTTATATACCCATCGCCCTTATTAACAGATACTAACTGTTCTCCGCACATTTAATGAAACACATCCTGGGTTTGTGTGTCGAGGTGCGGCGTACCTGTTACATCTCTGCTGAGTGTTAATGACTGCTTGCTGTAAAGCAAATTGTCCTTCAGGGATTATAAAGATTTACTCCAGGCTGCTCTGTGCTATCAGTGCTTCTCTTCATCTCCCACATAACGGAGGAGGCGATTGCAGCAACAGCATAAAGCAATATGACCCTTTTACCGCAACACAGAAACACAGAAACACCTATATAACAGCACGGATTAGTCGCACTACACACGTTTGCTCGTATTTCAGGTGTTATCCTTTTTTTCTGTGATCTGTCATTTGAAATTTGTCGCTGACGATTCTTTCTGTTGACTTTTTAATGTGGTGTTGATCTCAACATGGAAGATTTACTCACTATTCATGTCTTTACTGCTTCATATTTCTTGTTCTCCTCTGCTGTGATGGCCTAGTTTCCCCAGAAGGATCATTAAAGTTTCATCTAATCTAATGGAATTTTATTTTTATCATTTCATTCTCTGTAAATCACTATGTAACAGTGTTGAAAAGTGCTACACAAATTGTTAGTTTTATGATCATTACTGTGCAAATTAATTTTTTATTTTTTTTTGCATGTTGAAAACAAGCCATAATGTTGCTGGATTCAAACAGGCATTATTTATTATCTTTAATCATCACAATGTACATACATTAGAGGGATTTAAACAGTTTACCTCTGTGAGTGTATTATTTCATATACTGACATATCGGAATGGAAATCCCATTTAGGATATTCAGTTAAGGGTTTGCCATTTACAAAGCATGCTGACAAATTACACAGCAATAATGCAGTTAACGCAATGGATCAAATCAATCACTGCTGAATGACATTTACAAGGCATCCTTATAACCTGCAGCGACTGGAACTCAATGCTGCTCCATTACTAAGTTTAAACATATTTTACATCTACAGACCAGATTTCGGTGTAATATGTGGATATTTGTGGTTTTCAAAGGATGATACCAAATTAATTCCATAGCCCCTTATTATAATTCATCAAGTAACTTCATCAGTAACTTTTTCCCCAGAGTCCAGCTCTTTGGTCTGTAGCCAGATATATCAGATCCCAGTGGTCAGGCCAATGCATGTAGATGTTAATCATCACCGACAGATGGATTGTAATGTATCAGTTTTAACTGAGATGAAGTCTCACAAGTCAGACGAGCCGCGCAGAGCGGTAACCACAGACAGAGACCAAATATTATATAGCTCTAAAATAGCTTTAGAAATAGTTCCACCAGTAAGTAGAACTTTTAAAGCTATCTTGTTCTGTGATTTAGTGTCATTGCTTTTCATTTTCAACTTGACTAAGTAGATAGCAATGAATAAATCAAAATGAGTAATGAATCCAGTGGCACTAAAATATGTCCAGTGGTTTAAGAGCGGCAGCCTGATCATACAGGATATTCTCATAATCAACTGTAGATAGTAGATGGATTTCATAATAGTTTTTTTCACGTTATTCAGAGAAACTCTTCTGAGGCTGTTAGGGTTCAAAAATCCAATTAGATTTTTTTCATTTTTGAGAAACTTGTTCAGTATGAACTCACAGCAGGAACACCAAAGCTCTGCGCTCCTGTAAAATGCATTAAATTGGTCTTTTTTGGAGTTAAGAACAAGCTTTTAATAATTAATTAAAGAGGTGTAAAAAATTACCAAAACAGAACGTAGCCTGGAGAAGGCCTCACAGGTAAAACTGAGGCAGGGACGGTATCATCAGCGTAAAAAAAGACATTGCAATGGTAGGCTGGAAAATACATGTTATTAGTTGTATAGTCAAAAGAAGGAGGCCTGATCTACTTTCTTGTTGGACATCTTTTTGAACCATCTAGGAAGATGATTTGAAGCCATCAGTCTGAACGGAAAGATAAGATTTAAACCAAATATCCAAACAAAAAAGGGTCACCAGTCCATCACAGAACACAAAAAGACAACCATGCAGGCTCACAGTCTCAATATAGTCGTTACGTATGTGCAATTTTCATTTAAAGATGAACCTGCACATCTTTGTGCTGTAGGGGAAGGCCGGAGCACCCTGAGAAAATTCACATCAGCACTTCATACAGAAACCTTCTGGCTTTGAGGCAAGAGTGCTAACCACAGTACAACTGTGCTGCCCTGTGCAAGAAAATCATCACAACCAATGTGTAAACAACGTAGCCGCATGCTCCTATTAGCTCATAGTCATGCCTGCAAGTAAATTTCTGCCTTTACTGGCCTTTACAAAACTACATCATTAGGTTTAGCAAAATATCACACTTTGGTTGACATAATGGTGACTACACATTAGAAGCTTGGTTATGTTTAGGCATCGAAATAACTTGATTAGTTTGAGAAAACACACCGTGGATTGGGTTAAATTAAGACTCTTTAACTGCATACTTGAAGTTTCTCCTTGTATTTGTGGGTTACCAAGGTGTCACCCCATCTAAGATACAATTATTTGGCTGAAAAGGTATAAAATAAATGGCAAAGATATGTTAATTAAAAATTTATGTGGGACACAAACACATGCAATCCTTCAAAAACTCAAAACGTAACTGATAATGCAGTTTCGTTGCATAAGAGCATAAGTTTGTGCAGACAGGGTTGTCATTGTGAACTCTATCATCTTACTACATTTTGAAATTTCATAGACGAAGTGATTAACTAAAAAAAAAAAACAAGAGTCAGGTTGAGAAATATATGAAGATCACCCTCGGTTGCAGCCCTACATTACGTACGCCCTTGGCCCAGAATTATTTTTTGGGGGACAATCCATAACTGAGACTTGTACCGTTACGCAGGTCATGGTTCTTTTAAATGAGCTGCTGGGAAAGTCTAGTATCCAATCATCTGCTTAACAGTGAGAAAATCATGTTTATGTATTGCCGAGCAGTCAAACCCAGATGACAAATAATAAACAAACACAGTATAATTATTCAGCCTTGGCAGAGGTTTGGTTGTCCACAGAGTGACTCCTAGCTATTATTGCGATGCTTCTCATTACTGTTTTCAGTATTATTGGCTCAACATCTGCATATCACATTGGTTCATCATGTCTCCTGCTGGTGTGTCTGTATCGGCGTAATCCGCTGATGCCAGTCTTGCCTCCGCCTCGCCTGCATATCAATTAGAGACTGATTAACAGCAATGCAAGGAGACATTTCAGAAGCAGGTGGGGGAATGGTTGTTCCTCTAGAGCTGAGACGGACCTGATGATTTATCCACAAACACACACACACACACAGATGTGAATATATAAACACACTAGGCCTCAGGTTAGAGCTGTTTATTGTTCACGCTCCTCAGCCCTTTCACGGTGACATGTATGAACAAGCAGGGAAACTACTGTATCAGCACACTCCCTCAGCACACACCAGCGCAGTGCTCAGTCTGGAGCTAATGGAAACAATTATGTTTGCCCTGCTCTGAGGCCACAGCTGATTTAAAACCATTTACAGTGTGCCGCTTTGCCAATTCCAGGTGAATGTGTGATTAATGACGCCCATGAATGCCACAGCGCTGTGCATGTACACACCGTGTGCCTCATCGTCTCGTCTTACACATTTCAGACATGTTGCGCATGTTGGCATCGTGAGCAGCTGTAATGGAGAGGTTGTTTTTTTTTTTTTTGACGTGAGGTTGTATGAGGTACTTATCAATAGTGAATTACCTGCAGCCGATGACGTTCGGCATGGGCCCCCCTCACTTTGAAAAAGCAGAAAGGAGTTCCAGGACAGAAGCCAAGCAATGAACTGCTGCGGATTCGCTCAGCAGCAAAACAATTTTTTTGCCATCTAAAAGAACCAATGTCATTTTAAGAGCACACTATCTTTAGAATATTTTCACCGCTTTACCTTTCCATCAGTCAGCCTTTTCTGATGGAGAACCGAAGCTTTTAAATTGTGTTTATGCTCTCTCCAAAGCCAACAAACCGATGAAAAAAACTGTAATTTTACTTTGCAGAAAAATGTAGCTGCTGGTCTACCGCAGCCTCACATGATGTGTTTGCGATTTTGTGTGAATTTGGTGTTTTAACACCGTAGTTCAAATCAAAACTAACATATTAAAATACTAAAGTCACACAGTAACATCCTGGTACACCTTGCTTTCTTGCAAGATAAATAACTGCTTTTGTCAACACAGTCTGGTGGCTCCCTTCAGAGTCACTAGAAAAGGACAGCTTCACAGCAAGGTGAAGCAGGTGCAAATAAAACTCTAACAAATATAACATATGTTTAAACTCATATTGATTATTAGAATAGCGGCTAAAATACATCTTGCTGCTGCAGCGATCCGCAACAGTTGACTGCATAGCTTCTGTTTCTCGAAAACTGGGGGCGTAACAACCACCATCTACTGACTGTTAATAGGTGTGTCATACAAAACCATTTCAAAGACACCAAACTATTCCTTTAAAACAACAAGACCAACAACCTCACTAAAAGACAAACTAAAGTGAGAATGTACTTAAGCATGATTGTGCTTTGAGTAAAACTACCGGATGGGACAGCAGCACATTAAAGTGTTTGCAGCATTAATGTTATTATGCTAACATAAAGCTGGTATAATGTCTAGCATGCTCAAATTTTCTGAAAGCAAACCCAAAAAACAACATGTGAGCCTGCTGATGAGACTAGAAAGGATCACCAAAACCATCAAGATTCATCCACTGGTTCAACTTAAGGTTTAAAACCTTGAGACAATCTCCACAATGGTTATGATATTCTATTAACACGGTAACCATGCATACATTAATATTGTGTAGATACTTTGTGCCACCAAAACTGCTTTGAATCATAGAAATGGACATAGGACCTCAAGGGGTGTCCTTTGTCTGGCACCGGGATGTCAACAGCAGATGCTTTGGGTCCAGTGAGTTCCCAGATAGGGTCTACGTGGATTAGGTTTGACCAAATTGTTGCAATCTGGTCAAAGCTGTTGACTCTTGGTCATGTTCCTCGAGCCTCTGCTGTTGGAGAGCGCCTTTGAGCTTGGTCTGAAACAATGTCTACAATAGTACATGTCAAACTACCATTCACATGAATGAAGGACCCAAGGTTTGTGTGCAGAGCTTTGTAACAAGACGATCGTTGTCGTACACTTCACAGATCTGTGGTTTTAATGTTGTGTGTAATCGATGTACATTGTGGCTAAAAGGAGTGTGACAGCAGAATAAGCTTCACTTACTTGCCAAGTGGAGCTGCAATATCCATATACCGCAATTCCTACAAACTTCATAGCTTGACTGTGCTAAGGAAGATACTCGAAGTGATTTATCCATTAGTATATTTCTCCTTCACGCTAGGTGCTGTAAGTACTAAGAGCCAGACAGGAAAAGATTTTTCCTTCTCACTTTCCTCCCCTTGTAGCAACACTACACTATAAAGACGACCTGGGAGGAAGCAGGGGGATCAACAGTTCATCTTGTTTGAATAAATGTCTTCAGGCATCCAAATCTATTGAAGCCCTAGCTCAATGACTGCAGGGCTGCATTGTATCTTTGCAGGTTCAGTCAGAGTCACCATTAAGCAAGTCTCCATTAATGACTCGCCGGCGGAAGAAAAATCTGTTAACAAGTCTTTTTTTTTCTCCCCTCCTTTATACAAGCAGAACATGAGCATCAACATGTACGTGAGAGGCTGAATGTTTGTCTGCCTGCCTTTGTGTGTGTGTGTGTGTGTGCGTGTGTGTGTTTGTGTGTCTTTGTGTGTGAACCGCACTGCAGTCAGGATGTCTGCTTTTAGCCGCTCGTTGCAGGCTGATTAACTTTGACAGGCTGCCTCTCAGACCCACCACAAACACAAGCAGTAAAGAAACCAGGCAGCGTTTCCAAAGCATGAGAGTCTGCCCATGCAGCTTTGACTGGTTCCTGCTTGAATTATAGTAATCTTTAACAATTAATCTGCTCAAACTAAACTAACATCTCCATATTGATTACTACAACCGCCAGACTCTGGAATCAGGATTTCCTCATTTTACACTGCAAAAGAAAAAAAAAAAAAAACACTGCGAAGTCATCCTGAATTTTTGTCCCATGAATCAGTAAACTGTTTGTATTGCTCATACAAACTAGAACTGACAGGCAACTTTGCTGTTAATCGTAACAGCAGACATCATTTAACATGTCAACTGCTTGCTCACTTGAAAAGAACAAGATTTATTTATTATTTATTTCCTTGTTAAACTGCGACTTGTTTTTGTCCAATGTCTTCACGCGATTAATCTTTTTTTAAGGGAATGGCTGAGGGGAATGTCATTCATGTAGCTTGTATTACCTGTTTGACTAATTACCAAATGTCAGCTGAAGCATACTGTTGATGGAGGGCTGTGACTGTAAGCCAAGTATGTACATGTATGGTAAAACAGCCTTCAAACAACAGCTAAAACAACTCCAGTCTGCTGCTGTGTTTTACAGTCGTCTCCAGGGACAGAGCACTGCAAGTTGTTTATCTGGTTTCACTTACTAACATTCAGCAACCCCTGCTGATATTTGTGTTATTTCATTTTACAGCAGAGCAAAGATAATACTTAAAAACCTTTAGAAAATAGAACAGATGGGATGTGACCTTTCCTACTATACCTTCAACTTAGTGCATTAACTCGTGTCTCCTACAGATGCTACTGCGTTAAAAGCAGATAAATGATAGCCTGCGGTACAAACAATGAGGCTACCGTGACTGGTGCCTGAGGCTGGATAAAACAGATGGAGAAGCAGGTGATGTACCAGTAGCGCTGGCGATAGTAGCTGTGGTCTGTTCTCTTTTCCCAACACATTGGAAAGTAACGTGATGGTGCAGCATCGTTTTTGGGCATAATAAGGTCAATCTGTTGGTACATGAAAAGGAAAAGAGAAATTCTATTAAACTGAAAACACGTGTTTGCATGATTTCAAGTGGCCGCTTTTCGTGTACCACAAAATAGACCAATATGTTGTGTGGGCAGTGAAGGACTGCAGCGGCAACGAAAACAGATGAAAACATGAACACAGCACTTTTGGCACTCGGCCTTCCAAATTTATAGTGCACAAAAAAAAAAAAAACGGAGGAAAGTAGAATTTGTTGAAGTGCCAAATTAGGGTCCAATCAATTAAAGGTCTCCAGCATGACCCATTTCCACCAACGCAAACCAGGCGCTGCGTTTTAACTCGTGCTCGTGCTGGTAGTTCAACTTGCAGACCTGCTGAGAACCACTTTGTTCTTCTATGGGCTAGAGAGTCACCATGGAGCCACACCATTACCGTATTTTCAAGCACCTGTTTTATTTTTAACGCCCCCTCTTGTTTCTTCTACACTTTTATCAAATAACCACAGTGCAACCAGACAGCTTGTCTCTCTCACTGATTGTCTTCAAGCCAACCGGGTCTTTATACGTCTCATTTTCTCTGCACTTTGATCTGTCAAAGAACCCCTCCAGTGAAAATCAAGTTGTTGTTTTTTATTTACCATGAAACTGCAGTGTACTGAAGACAGTCTCAAAAACTCAGACTTCCAAGGTTTCCTATGTAACAACCCTGCAGAACCAATCCTGTTACCATGCAGGCTTTCAGAATCATTATTCTTCTTCAGAATTGATTTCTAGTTCCAACATGTTTGGATGAATTACTCCACTGTTACAGCTTCTCACTGTGCAGCGTAGAGGAGTTTTACGGTGTTTGAGTAGACTCGTGGAAGAGCTGGTGTGCTCTAGCTGCTGCAAATGGGACAGAGTGCATGGAAAAAAGAAGCAGGTACTTCATAGATTTACTAGTGTAGAGTTTCATCTAAGCCATTTGAAGGCAGGAAGGGTTCATTTTCAAGGAAAAATCTTACTGTTAAGTAATTCACACAGATGAGTTTTAGGGGTTTAATCAATGATGAGAATGGGACTTGAACAGCACTCCATGTGCCAGGAGGGAAAATGAAAATGGTCTGATGGTCTGTTTTTTCTTTCTTTTTTTTTGAATCTATTATTGGAATTAGGCAAATTATCTCTGGTTTGGTAAAAGTGACAGTTACAGAGGTTTAGTTTGTCTTGTTGGTCAACAATCCCGCCCTCAGCCTTTGACGTCAGTATGCCTGTCTGGCACGCTCCAACCAGTTTTCTAGCTGTGAGTCAGTTGTTTGGCCATTAAAAGGTGAAGTCCTCAAACTGCCTTGGTGGAGAAGGAGTACCAGACAGCCCATGTCTTTTATTAGCGCAGACGGTATATTTCAGTGTAGTTTTTCTATTAAGAACACTCAAGACAGATTTAGAGAAGGAAAAGATGACAAACAGCAAGACTGGCCAAACCCCAGCCTGTTCACTTAACAGCAGACGCTTCCAGGTTAAATAACCACAGCCAGCACTCAAACAGGTTGCTTTTGTGAGCAAGTGCTTTTCTCTCCCCCTCTATCTCTTCACCCTCCTCAGTTCTGACAAGCTTTCACTTGTGCGCGCTTTGAACAGAAACACCATTGTGCCTTCTACTGCAAACAATGCCTGCTGTTTTGCTGAAGGGGGTCAAAAACACACATTAGCTCACTTTGCCCCTTTTGTCTGCTGTAGATTCCTGTCATATATCTGGCTGCAAGGCCTGTAAGTAAGACTGAGCTGGTTAATGACATGAGGTCAAGTGGGTAGTGGAGCCGAGCTAGTCCCTTCCAGCTCTGCGGGTCTCGACCTGCATTTGATCTTGCTCTCAGAGTTAATAAATTAGTGGTCCTGTGGAGTCCTCTATGTCACAACACTCTTGCTTCTGTAATTATATGATCCACAACAATGCACAGGAAGTCCTATAGCTCAAATAAAGCACTGCAGGGAGGTATATTGCACCTTTATGTGGATCCACGGCAGTATCTCTATTTGATGACAGCACAGATACCGTTGAGCCTTCCCTTGGTTTTAACATTCCTGCCTCCAGCTACAGAGGCTTGGAGAGGCCTCCAGAGGTATGTGACCCTCAGTTACATTTATAGGCTTCAGAACTGATAAAGGCAATGCCACAGGCCACCCAATGACTGGCAGCTACTTGAAATAAAAGCTTGTTCTGCCAGTCATAAAACACTGCTTCACGCCATATCATTCAGCAGAGGCGGAAAAACACACAGGATACAAATCACGTTTCATCGAGTTTTCATGTTCAAAGTGCTCATTTACTTCTTCAGTATCATTTGAACTGTCACATAAAACTAGACGTGTAACTTTCATTTTCGACTTGCACGTTTCATAAAAATGTCAAATTTGGGAATTAAATCTGTCAAAAGCAGCCTGTGATGATGTCGCTGGATGACTGATTGGAAGACTAATTTCATAACACTGTTATTTAATTGACTAACTGTTTTACTAACCACCTGGCAGACCGAATGACAAGCTGACTCACTGATTGATTGATTGACCGACTGACTTACTGATTAAATGTATGGCTCGCAAATTAACTGGCTGTTCTGTTCTGGGTGGCGCCACCTTGCACACACACACACACACACACAGCCACACAGCAACCCCCTTTCGGTGTAGCCTGTCAGCGAGCGTAACCGTTTTCCACCTCTTGCATTATTGTGCAAATTGAAACGCCAAGGAGAGCCATTCACACACACAAACTCACCCTGAGAGAGCTTGCAGTGTGTGTGATGGGTGGGAGGTGTGTGTGTGTGTGAGAGAGATTGGTGTGTTGGGGTGCGAGGGGGTGCCTTCATCTCCCTTTCAGTGTCTTGGCAAGCGGGAAGGGGAAATATGATTATCCAGCGGGGGAATTGTTTCATCAACACCTGGAGCAGATAAATGAAAATAGGAGGATTTATGCTCTGAGAACAAGCTTACCTCTGCTGCCAGGAAACAATTAAGCAGGAAGCTGGAATACTACACCCCGTAGTCTCTCTTACTTTCTGCAACACCATCGCTTTTTAACTCTCTGCCTCCCTCATTGTGTCTCCGCCTGTGTGTGTCTGCAAGTGGCACATTCGGAGAACTGATAGCGAGCCTTGGGGAAGGCCGCCTGGAAGAGAAGGAAGGTATTCATTCCCACAATGTGTCTCATTAATGAGCTGATAACAAAGTGTCTGTGAAGTGTTGTGATCTCATTTGACTCTGTGTTGGGAAGCGATGGATGCTCGCCTCCCGTGTTGCTGCAGATAGGCAACATGTGGTGGCTACCTGCTGCAACCCCTGGAAAAACAAATGTAAGGTTTAAAGCAGGGCTGGGTGATACGGCAGAAAAAAACTATCATGATGAAATGTTTCATGTCAGTTGACATCAATAGTTACTGGTCATTTTTAATGACTGTTTTTAATAAAGACCAGCTAAAAAGAGGTTCATTTTGAATTTTGCCTCCTATTTTTGAATGTAGCCACATACAGATAATAATTTGTTAATTTAATTTAATTTTAATTTAGTCCCCTCCTCTCTCACTGCAGATCAGTCTCACCAACTCACCTACAACTCTGCTCAAACACACTAAAGCCATTCCATGCTACACAGTGCCATGTTGTAATTGGAATAATTCAACCAAACATGTTAGAACTGATTCCCTAGTCGATATGGATGATACAAAAACCCCATCATGCAAGTTGACAGGATTGGTTCATTAAGTTTCTTATGTAGGAAACCCAGGGGGTCGAACTCTATGTATTTGAGACCATCCTCACGAAACTTCAGTTTTAAGGTGGATATCTTCAGTGATGAAACTGACTCCTTATTTTACTCAAGATGTCTTTAAAAAAAACAACACATGGACACGTTATCAGGTAAAAAATGAAACTTTCACTGTAGGGGTTCTTTTCAGAAACTTCTGAACTTCCTTCAAAATGTGCCAACAGGTAAAGTGTCTTGTAAATGTTGGGGACTAAGCACACAGATGGTAACCAGAGCAAGTCTGTTGTACTGCATTGAGGTTAAGGTTCTAAATGGCGGGAGAGGACCTCTCCACGCACCCCAACATCAAGTCCATCAGCCTTTGGAGCAATCACAGGCAGTTGGGGCTTGTTCATGGAACTGACTTTTAGTTCTGTGCTTTGATGCTGGTTTGCATCCAATACATTTATGTTAAACAGTCTTGAGAAGTGGTATCCTACATGTTTTCGGTATCAGCTGTAATTCCCTAGAAACCCATACTAGTCAGTTCATAGTCAATGCCTACATTGAACTTGTTTGCTAAAGCAGCTAGTGTCAGTTTAGTCATCAAGATAAGCCCTACCTAACCTGTGAAAACTGATGTATAATGTCTTCTGTGGCTCTTAATCACTTGATCTGAGGCTGAAGAGCTAATTACCAATAATGGGTCAACTTGTCAGGCTCTAAAGGATATACAACAAAACACACAAGCACAGTTGTGTGCAATACATAACACAGCTGTATTATGAATTGTGTGGTATTCCTGTGGTCTTCTCTAATGATGAGGTCTGGCATTTTGTTTACAGACGATATGAAGCCCTTGGCTGAGGACGAACACACAATGGCCACAAAAATCCAACAATGGATTCCATGCCACTCCTCTCAGTGTTTGGCCAGCTGATGTGCAAATATCTAATGCAAACTTTTAATGAGGGCTAGATATTATGGTCAAGCACAGAAATGCCCCTCGTTTGAACCTGGTTGAGTCGAGGCTCGGCCCTGACATGCACCCTCCATGATGATGTGCCCCTCAGCCAGATCCTTTCAGTGGAATAATGAGAAATGGAAATTGAGTTAAGCGTGGTCTGTCTTTATTCACAAAAGCAGAAAATAAGCTGAATATGCCACAGAAATGCTTCTCACTGCAGACGCCGGCCTAGAAAAGCAATTATTCGAGTGCCTCCATCAATAACAATCAGTAACTGTATCACTTTTGAAAACGATGAACTCGCTGCCTCTGTTTACATGGTTACATCTGCAATATGCATTGTCTGCTTCACAAGTGAGAACTCGACTGTTGAGGGAAGAAGACGGATACAGCTTTTTGAAGGTTACGACAGCCATTAGGAAATCCTGTGCTGATATTTCACATATTAATATAAAGAGCCGCAACGATTTCACGTCTTCAGAAAAATCGGAGGCTTCACGGGAAATCCTCAATTGTCAATAATTAACCGCCATTAATAACACGACTACATTCATACTTACATTAAATGTACAATCTCTCATTAGAGGAAGCTCCATTTAACAGCTCCCCAGTGTGGTTTTAATCAGCTACACAATATATAATTACACAATCTGCATCATAACAGTGACTGGCTTGTTTGATTCGAGGCCATGCCAACAAATCATAATGTAAGTGCGGCTATGAATAGCGCGGTATTTAAACTGCACGCGGCTAAAGCAGCTGCTGTGCTACGAAGCCGAGAGATGTGGAATGCAAACAGTAGCTTGGCAGAGTTCTGTTTATGTTCTCTCGCTCTCACACGCTGCCTGTTTTCTTTATTGACTCAACAACTGGCCTTGTGCTCAGACTCAGAGACTGTGTGTGTGTGTGTGTGTGTGTGTGTGTGTAATTTTGATCTCATTCCACGCCTTGGGTAAAGCCCTGCCGGTTCTAAGGTGTGTGTCCTCGTTTCAGACGCACTGACAAAGTGGCCCCTCTGAAATGAGCTGTGTGGCCTGTTTGCAAGAGGGGAGCAGATGCATTTTACTGCCTTTGATCTATGGGTAAACAACCTGCGGATTAAGAGAGAGAGAGAAAAAAAAAAAAAGGAAGTGGATGTAGGTGGTGTTCGCACAGAGAGCAGAAACTAATTCCGACGATACTTTTCTTTGGCAGATCTGCCTGCTAGATCACTCTGGCTGACAGAGCTTGTCTTGCCCTTGCAGATTTTTACTGCAGCGACTGTGTTACATATGCCTTATTATATATCCCATTATATTTCAAACACATTCTTCCTATTCACTCTGCTGAGCACACAGCCGCAACATTGACTTTCATAGGCCTTCCAAGGATTCATAGAGGGAGCGTCTGAGCTGGCATCAGGTCGGGCCTGTTAAAAACTGATGATATCTTCCACAGAAACCATATAGGCAGACTGCCTCCTGAACAAAAGTATGACATTATGGGGACATGAATTCCAATACCCATGTTTTAAAAAAGTTATTCTTCGTACTATATTTATATGAATTTTAAATTAAGGTTCTTCATGCCAAGTGAACACATAATAAATAATCCAGAGGGGTTTAGTGTTTCCCCTATAATTTAATCTTGGCAGGGTCGAAAAGCCTCTAAAACAGCATGAAGACCACAAAACAGTCTCCACTAAAACCCAGGGAGAAATCACTATACAACTGCCTCAGCTCCTAATGCTACAATAAATATAACTGTAATAATTCTGAAACAGCAGGCTGGGATTTTATAAAAATGTTAATACAATACTCACATATACGCGTTGCCATAATCATTCTTTCTCTTCCTATTAACTGTGAAACATACAGGAATATGACGCTGGAACGGTAATACAAGTTAACCAAACGAAGCAGATATATTTGTCGAACTGCAGGAATCGCCTGGATAATGTAAAAGGTTTATGTCCAACAGTTTGGCGTGGTGGATGTCTCAACCATGAGCCTCAGCTGTGGTTGCCATGGGGAAGAATACATTAAGAGGCACCAATCGGAGCTGAACTCAAACTGTGAGCAAGCCCCTCTTGGTTTTCTTAACAGTGTAGTTTTTAGTTTCTACCTGCCATTAGTAGATCACAAAACTAAATGTTAAGCTTGGTGATTAAATGGTTTGTTCCAAAATGTAGAATTGGAATTCATTTATTTCAAGTGTCTGTGTATGAACTGATGGTCACAACATCCATCCATTATCTATACACCGCTTCATCCTCACTAGGGTCGCAGGGGGCTGGAGCCTTTCCCAGCCGACTCAAGGCAAAGGCAGGGGACACCCTGGACAGGTCACCAGTCTATCACAGGGCTACACTTAGAGACAGACAACCAAGCACACTCATATTCACACCTACGGACAATTTAGAATCACCAATTAACCTCAACATGTTTTTGGACTGTGGGAGGAAGCCGGAGAACCCAGAGAGAACCCACACTGCACATGGAGAACATGCAAACTCCACACAGAAAGTTCCCGGGCGTCCTAAATGGGAGGCGAACTGGCAACCTTCTAGCTGTGAGGGAACGGTGCTAACCACCGAGCCACCTTGCAGCCCATGTTCACGACATTTTCTCTAAAAACATAGAAGCAAAAAACAATGACAGCAACTCAGACTAGTAGTCTGACTCACCAAATGTAGACTGTGGGTACAAGTCTGCCATTTCCACTATGCATTTCATATGGTATCTCTCCTCCCAATCCCCTCCACTATCTGTAGTACCATTTTCGCTACACGCCGAAGACAGCAAATTTCGACGAAGGTTTGGATTGCGCAATAATTTGGATCAGGCAACCTGCCTATTTCTTTTGGTAAATTAGCCCTTTCAATGACAGTAATTCCACCAACACAATTCCCCCCTGACACGACTTCGCAGGAGCACCGCCAAGATGATTATGCTCAGTATGAAGGACTACAAACAAGCCTGAGGAATGGTTTTTTCCCCCATAGCAAATGATAATGGGTGAAGCCACACCGCTATCCAACGCTGACGCGGCTGTGCAGATAAACCCACCTAACCTGGACAAGTGCTGAAGCTGTCGGTCACCTAACACTTTCTATAGGAAAAAAAAGCAGGCCTTTAACTCATTTAGCTCCTCCAATTTAACCGAATAACAAAACTAAATGTGCTTTCCAGGACTTAAGGACTGTGTTTTTGCACTGGATATCAGATTTAGTCTTTGATTTTGCACAATGTAAGCACGCTACGACTCTGATTTACAGCCAGTGTGTGGAACATGGATAATTACAGCCCACAAGCCTTTCAATGTACAGGTGGAAAGCAAGTAATATGCATTTATGGACTTGACAAAATCAGAACCTGTCCCTAAATATAAATAGCACAAGAGATTTAATGAAAGCAACTATTTAATAAATGCACATAACTCATTGTTTTTGAAAAGCTGGAATAAAACAATGAACCAAAATCCCTTTTTCCACTCTAACATCTAAACAGAACTGCATTTTAAGGGGAATCAATTCAGTTACAAGGATATGTGTGTGTGTGTGAACCTAGTCTCCCTTCACTTACAGTATGTCAGCAATGACAAACTCCTCCTCATAGACTCCACCTGCCAAACAGTGATTCAGGCTCCATGAGCAAAGTGTGGATGAGCGACAAGGTGCTTCAATTCGACAGGAAAACTGAGTGTGGCAGCTCAGCCCAGAGTTGTCAGGCAAATGTCATCCAGACAGTGAATGGAGCTGAAGTGGCAATGGGATAGAGAGAAATTCCACATTACATAACCAACCTCTTATCTAAGCTCTATTATCTTGGCCACGGCTTGTTATACGGCTGCCAAAGCTATCACACAAAACACTGAAGCAACAGTCCTTATTTGGATTCGCCTGCACCCACACAGAAAACACACAGACACATAGAAAAGACTAAATGCTGCAAATACAATCAACATACAAACAAACAATGTAATAAATTGCAGCCTGACGTATTGCTGTATCTTATTTCAGAAGGGGAGAGGATTGCTGAGCAATTATTGTCAGCATCACTTGGCCTATAAAGACTATTCCCCTCAGAGCTGGTGTTGGTAGTGAGTGCTGGTAACAGAGGAGAATGTCGACAACCGTTAACGCTAATTGCTTTCACACCAAGAGCGATCTATTAAGAAAACATGCAAAGACTCTGCACAATGTCACGACTGTGTGAGTCATGCCTTTGAAAGCGAGGCCCTCCTTAAAAACATGACCACATGGACTGGAGGCTGATTTGTAATCCAAACACTGTTTTCGATGACTTGAGATTTGCGCCAGCATTAACATGTAGCAGAATCCTCCATGGGCCTATAAAAGCCTTAAATTGCATTATCTAACTGGGAGCTTGAACGTAGTTAAATACTGTACTTAAAGACTTTAAACATGTGGTAGTGTTGTAATTTGAGGCTTTCACATACTGTTCTATTCTGAAAGTATTAGATTTTGTTGTACCTGGCAATAAAATGTACAAAGATGACTGCATAACTCAAAGCATGTTAACAACAACAGAGGTGTCAAGTGTTTGAGCAAGAATTGTCTAGGAGGGATCAAATAGGCCCATTAGTACTTTAATAAGGGTCAGTGCTTCATCCAGTACAATAGAAATACTACTCACCATGAGTGTTATGAATAGAAACACATAATGAAAGGAATCAGACATATAATAGATATAGAACTGATTTTGAATCGCACTAAATAAACCCTCTTAAACTTAAATTACAGACGCAAATGGATAGATATGCTGCTGTCTTTAACTTATGCGTATGTTGAGTTTGTCGGGCAACACAGTAAAAATATCAGGATTTTAGCAGTGCAGAGCAGATGTTTGATTAACATGATGTCTTAATGAGCTGCATTTCAGTCTCACAATTTTCAGTCTGTTTTCTGACTCCAGAAACAGAAAAATCTGTCTTTGGAATTCGGCTGTATTAAAATACAGCACATGTGAGCACAGAGAGTAGGAGAGAAGGATACGGATGTAAACAGTAAAGTGCTGTTGTGCCAAATAGCCCTCATGTGTTTTCTTTTTCTCAGGTACGTTGTGCTGTGCTGCTGTGGTTTGCGATTGAAGCTCTGCACAGTTTACAAACCATGTTTTTTTCTGTGACGGTATGAAGTACTCGCATTCTTTGGAAGCTTCCACCTCTTTCTTTACCAACTTCTCTACTGCTTCTTGCAGCTCAGCACACCAGCTCACCTACAACTTTGCTCAAACACTGTAAAACTACTCCACGCTACAAGTTGTAATATTGGAGTCATTCAGGCAGACATGTTCAAACTGGAAACTGATCTGAAGAAGAAAGATACAGAAAGCTCAACCCTGCAAGTTAACAGGATTGGTTCTTTAGGTTGGTACATATGAAACCCTGGAAGTCTGAATCTGTGTTTCTGACACCATGATCAGTAGTCTGCTAGCTACACACAAAAGACTGCAGGTATTTTTTTCTTTATTTAAGGAAGTGAGCACACCTTGGTTTGCAGAAGAGCATTCCTGAAATCTCATTTAATACTTCCCCCCACACGCACCGGACTCAGTAAGACCAGTCAACAGACCTTTGTGCTGACTGAGTCTCCAAGGCTGGAAAAAATGACCTGCACTCACACGCAAACAAAATGTTGAAAAGGGATTCAAGTGATGTGAAGGCTGAAGCAAGCCAGGCTTTCAGAGCTCTCTCTTTGCTCTCTGTCAGCGAAGGACACGGCTGAAAAGGAAAACAGCCATTACTTAATGAGCCACTTAAAGAGTGCCCTCTCTATTTAGGTTTCATTATTTTTATTGTAAATCCTTCACAGCCCTCGTCTGCTAGTCATTCATTCAGAGCGTCGGCGGCCAAGTACGCCATTATATATTAACCACAATCACAGGGCTGGAAAATACCTCAGCTGAATGACAAATATGATTACTATGAAGTTATCTCCAAATAATTTCTTTTTCTCAAACTGCTCAAATGAAATGTCTTTTGTTAACATTGTTTAATAACACACATTAATCAAGCAGTCGAGGAACTGGAGAAGGGTTGGGAAAGGCAAAAAGAAAAAGAGGGGAGGGTGGGTGGTGGGGGGACAAATCAGCAGCGGATAATTACCGGGGAAACCTTCTAACAGTGCAGCTCCTAATCCATCGCAGGCTCGGAGACAGCATCTTAATCACAGCATAATTACATCCTGTCATTCACTGCAATGAAAACACTAAGACAGGAAGATGGAAGACGGCTCAGGACGACAGGCAGGAAATGGATATATATGCCTACAACAAGCTACCCACGTGCTTTTATGTGCCACTTAAAATGTGTCAGCTACGTTGCACCGTCTCCGTGCTTCAGCCATTCCTCACCAGCCACACCACCTGAAAACAAAGAGGCACTTATTCTGACGTTTCCTAGTGCCGCTACATTTGGATTGTGGAGTGATACCTCAAAAACTGACAGTGCTTCAAAAAAGAGCTCTTCAGGGAAAGCAGGCAATAATCCGTCTGCTTCTCTGCTCTTAGAAATTAAGAGAATGCACATACAGATCAGCATTATCGGATCATCACAGAGATCCTTTATTTCTCACAAAAACTGTCAAGTACTAAACGCTGGCATCAAATGTGCTCAGACTTGAACTCTTCTAAACAAATTGTTAAATCAAATGCTATTTGAATTAAATCTCAATTTCACCAACAAAAGATAAATCCAGTGTTTCTCACTAAAATACACTGCATGCGTCCTCGAAGTCAGCAGATTCTTTTAACTCAATATCTATTTTAACATCTATATTTGCTAGTTTGCTCATCTTTTTGTGCCTTTACAGCCAAATTGCTGCACTGCGTTGTAATCAACCAACTGTTGCTCAGAGTAACTGGCAGCAGAAATGTACACTGCATTGCCTGCAGAGGATGGATGTACATCCTCGTGTGGGTGTTTGATTTAAACAGAGCAAGGGTTCACTCGTAATAATATCACCCTACAGCAATACCAGTGGTCTGAAGCTCCACAGGCCACCTGTAAACCTGCGTAGCTGTTTTGTCTATCAGCCTGTAATTTCAATCTCTGCTGCTACGTTCTTTCGGTGCCAAAGTTCTACATATGGTTCCCTAAAACAATCGCCATGCACAAAGCTCTGCTGTTTATAGGAATTCATGCCAATTAAATCGACAACTTATTAAATTGAGTTTTCATTTGCTTACTGATGTCATTCCTCAAATCTAGCAAAAGTGATTCAACATTTAAGAAGTTTGATTTCTTTCGTCAAATTTAAATAAGGGGTTTGCAAGAAAAACAAGTTCATATTCCTCAAAGCAAAAGACTGAAAAAATATTGTAAGTATCAAATCCACAATAGCTTCCAAAAGTTTAAGCTGATCCTCTTTACACAGCAGGAAGAACACCATTTATATATCAACATCTACAGAGCTGAAATCATTAATGGATTAATACTTAAGTTTTTTTTACATAAATGGCAAAAATTTGTCGGTTACAGCATCTCAACAAAAAAAGATTTTCTGGTTTTCTTAAAGAAGGCAAACTGAAAACCTTGGACAATACTTTCTACTGGCGTTACATAGACGACTGACTGTAAATGGGGAAGATTTTCACTTTCCGCATACAATATGTGCAGTTGTGTTGTCAAACTTTGTTTTATTGTTAAAGAGTGTTTTTTCTCCTGTTGCCTTTTCTTTCGTGTCACATAAATCTTTTATAACTGAATAAAAGTGCAGTCCAGCAGTAACAGAGGAAAGTGATTGCCATGTTTCCACATCCACATCATCACTCTCCCACCACACACTAGAACCTTCCTTGGGTGGATATATTTAGGTCACTGGTCGATGGCTTGGACAGATGCACTGTGGAGGTTCAATCCTATGTTTGTGTGTGTGTGAGGACTGTGAATGTGACCGTGCATTTATCAGCCGTACTGTCGCCTACAGTGTGCGACAGTTAAGACGGAGCCAGGGCCAGGGGACGTCCCACGGGCATTAAGAACACTCTCTCCGTGGGACGCGTCAGCCAATGAGCAGCGGAGCCTCGGGGGGGCTGCCTTGTTAATTAAAGCCGGAGTTGTTTGTCAGCGCCGGCATATGATGCACAGCGCTATCACCGTCGGGGGAAAGTGAAAACACGAAGCAAGATTGCTGCAACCCCTGCAACAAATCTGCTGCCTCACCATGGAAGCGAGACGTCTTACTACAGCAGAGACTGCTGTGGCTTCGAGTGTCAGTATCAGTTTGCGCTGTGTTACTCGAGTGGCAGTCAGCAGAGCAGAAACACTCAGCTGACCACGAGGAAAAGATGTTTCTTTTAGCTTTTAAAAGTCTTGTGAAGCCCATCAGTCTCACGGAAGCATCGCCTTAGGCCCACCTGAGAAGGTGTCAGCACGTCTGTGCGAACCACAACGGCACGTACAGTCACTATTTTTGTAATGTTCAGATTTGAAGTGTTAACCTCACTAATGAGTTCCACTAATGTGCTGCTGTACGAGTGCTAACAATGAGACACCCAAGTGTAGATGTTTAGCGGAAAATCCTTCTCACTGCTGCTTTGTTTGACGCCTTCATCGCAGCACTTGATGAAATATAACGACACGTACTTGTAACCGGAATGTTGCTGGCTTGGATCCACACACCAGCTGCCAAAATGCAGACGGAGAAAGTGAAGCAGCAAAACTCGCAGCTTCCCTAACAACTACTGTCAAGCTCCCCCAGGGCGAGGGACTTAATTTCCCCATATTGCACTCTTAGAGCTGCTCAGTGGCCAACAGCAAAGGATAATTACTGTGTAAAGCTGTAGGAACCGGAGCCGTGCAGGAAAAAGAAAAAAGAGCAAGCCCCCTGGACAAATAAAAAAAAGACAAGACTGTAGATCCCATCAAGAACTTTGATACACGAACCCATTTCGTTTTGCCAGAATCCCCGACCTCTCGGCCTCCCGCCCTTGACACTGTTGTAATATCACTAAATCAACTAAATCCCCATTAGGGTGAATTTAGAAACTCATGCTGTGGAACGAAAAACCCAAACAAATCTGTAAATTCATGTTAAAGCAGATGAACAGAAGGATTGTGGATTAACGAGAGGGGATTTGCCACTCCGACGTCACTCACAGAGCAAATGGAGCAAATCAAACATCTTATTAATACTGTGACAGATGGATAATTGTGTCATTTTATTATCTGCTCACTTGTTCGATACCCACAGGGAGACTTCTGGAGGGTTTAAGCCACAGCGGGTAATTGTTTTATAGCGCTGTTGTCAGGTGAAAACCTTCTATCTCCAGGAAATTGGCCTTCCAGCAATTGAAAGAATTCCCAAATGTGAATCACTCCAAGACGTGGTGTAATTTATTCTCTCTAGTCTGTTCTACAGTCATTCTGAAAGCGTCATCTCTGAGAGAATGGCAAAACATTTTCCCCAGCTCGTGCATAACGGTTTAATTCTTCACACCAGAAAAGGGAAAAAAAAAACACACACACACAAACTGGACATACTAGGTTTCCCTTTCCTCCTTGAAGAAAAAAAAAAGCCCACAGTAGCAGATTGACTGTGCTTGAATCATCACTGAATCATCCCTAACATTTTTCTAATCACGATAAGGTGCCCGTGACAAAACAGCACGGCCGTGTTTGTACAGTCGATTTGCACAGGTAAGTAAGCGGCTTTCCTATGAGAAACGAGGGGATTCAAAGCAAATAAACATGCCGTAATCAAATGCGGCTGTGGCTGCAAATTGCTTTTGGCTGTAATGAAACGGGTTACGGGGAGCGGGCGAGACCACCGTACAGCCTAAGCCTTCATCAAGGGAGCTTGATCCTATCAGCGCGAGAGCTGGAATATCAACAACACCAAGCAGCCCAGTGTGTTTAAAGCCAAAGTGCTGTGGGAGAAACACATAACCTTGGGCTCTTATGAACAGACAGTAGCAGCGCAGACTAAAATAGGACAATCAAGTGATAGTAACCCAAAGGTGACATGGATTTTATGAAACACGCTCATCCTGAAGTGACTTTAGAGAAGCGAAAAAAGGATTACAGAGAGATTAAAAGGAATATGATTAAATGAGAGTAAATATTACAGTTCGGCCATATGGGCTCGTTGAACTGAGGACGGATGGGATGTTAGCGTTGGCGGAATGCTAATGAGACAGTAGCCTGACTGTACGTCCTGACATAAACACAACCATTCACGCCATCAGTCACTTGAAAGAGGTCAAGAGGACCACGGGATTGCTCCGCTGAGGGTGCTCTGGCTTATCGGGGCGTGACGCAATAGGTCAGAGCCATTCCCCTGCTGCTGTGCCCCCCCCCCTCATAATTGATGAGTAATTAGTGCAGGTAGCGTAGGTCACCAGCTCCACTCAGTAGGTAGGTGAAAGCATGAGTCATGACTGATGATGTGATGCTTTCCAGCGCGAATTCAAACGAGCCAATTCACTCACGCTGAGGCGGCTTATTAACTGTAAACAAAAGTGATTATGGTTGTCACTTACTGCAAACAGCACATGAAATTACTATAAAGTCAACACGCTTATTTCATTCAGCACAGGAATCAAGGAGCAAAGCATAACAAAAAAAAAAAAAAAAGCCTCTCCGTGCACATCCGCTCTTGTAATTGTACCAGATCCACCAACATCATTTAATAAGCGCAGTCCATTTGCATGCAAATCAGACCAATTACCAACAAGTAGCTGGCATGTGAGTATCATTTCACATAGAGCCATATCATGCCTCATTTGCTTAGCCTTGAAACATAAGCTTCTACGGAGAGCACACTGTTTTTTTTCTGTGTTCACTCAACATGGATTTAGCACTTGAGTAAGAAAACTATTATTGCTATTAAATAAAACAATGAAATGGGTAATTATCTGGCTTCACTTCTCTTTCCAGCACAAAGCATCACCATGTTTTTATTATGATAAAGCACCCTAAGAAACAGCACTGCAACAAAAAAGGGGACACAACTTTGTGAACTCCAATGACCTGCGTCTCAACACACGCGAGAGAATTTTTCCTAGAAGCCATTAAGAGGAAGGACACTGCGTTTGACAGCCAGCGGAGACACCAGCGTTGCCGGCAGAGGAGGCCACTAAGAAGCACTTTGCTGCTACGACATCTTCAAAGTCTTCCACAGTCAGCAGCTGTCAGGAGTGACGGCCGTGCAGCACAAAAGGGCAAGAAATGCTCACAAATACAACATCACAGGGCGCTGCGCTCATGGAAATCGAGAAGAATGAGCGCGGACACACGCGTTTTATGCGCATTTGGTAACGTGTAAGAAGTTTATCTCAGAGAAAGGCGCCACTGTTGCTGGTAGTAACAGTGGGATGAAATGGGATTCATCCTGTTTTGTGGTGTTAGTGAAGTCTTTTGTGCTATCAGTGTAGGATTTTTTTTTCTTTTAATTGCATCTCTGTTTAAACCATTTAGTTTTTGCATGCATGAAAATTTATATGCATGTATGTAGAGGAGAGCAGCCATCCTTGAAGACTTAATGCAGCCCTCAGGTGAGCTTATAGTGCTGTGTAAGTCTATTTATACGCGCTACATATACAGGTGTTACATCTTTACTACACATTCATTCACATATCCGCATGTGCAACTGGAATATGTGCTACTTCAATCTCTCAGCAGTTTTCTCATCGTTATGGGATATTATGAAGTTGTAATCCAGTTGTATTTAGTCTGCCATCCTTCTCATGTTAACTAAAGCATAACAATACATCTCCTTGGGATCTCTTCACACCCTCATCCCTCTCCAATCTGCTTTCACACCCACCCCGAGCACCACGAAGGGCCGAGCTAAATTGAACAGCGATATAATTACCGATGACCCGGACGGGTTAAACTTGTTAACGGATGAGAGGTTGAGAATTGATTATCAGCTGCAAAGTGAGGGCGGACAACTGGTTGAGATTTCACGCCGCAAAATCTGCATTCCACCATCATACTGACTAAGCACAATGTAGGAGGGCGAGAGTCAATCATGACTGATTACTACCACTGTTAAGCCTACATGGGAGGTTGAGATTGAAATGTGGCGCTTTCAAATGAGGTCATCATCTTAAAACACACAGACCTCGGTGGATGTGTAATACATTTAGTTGTGTTTATCGAAAGGTGGTGATTCAGATTTCTGTAGTGCTGCTACCTTTCCCAGAATGGAAAAAAAAAAAAAAGAAAAACAAGCCTTGTCAGTCTGCCAAAACATCCCACAGGGAGCAATGTTTTATTTGTCATTTGGAAAGTAATGAGATAAAGGAGGGGGGATAAATAATGGAGGATGTCACAAGAGGAGCTCCTTTCTCCCTGAAATCATACCTCTGACATCTGACACAGCACCACAGTGAAGGACGGGAACAGAGTTATCAGCACGTGGTGTATCAGCCTGTAGCAGATGAGTGGTGCAAGAGGCAGTTTATCAAAAGAGCAGATTCACTCGTAGGAAAGCAACACAAGCAGGAGTGACACAGCAGCACCTGTTTATTTACCTCAACAAACCATATGCTGCCAATGATTAACTCCTCATCCAAGAAACTTGTAATATTCAGAGGTGACACAAACACACAGTCATGACAAACAGATCTGATGCTCCAAACTGTGCCAACACCAGGGACACCTTGATGTGGGGGGGGGCTGAACCTGTGACACCCCCTGATCCACACACAACATCACATCCTCATCTCAAGTGAATCAAATGGGAATCACTCAGTGTTTGGAGTGGGAGTGGGGGGGGGGCTTTGACAGGGAGGCAGACAGGTAATAACAATCCAGCTCCTCCTTACCTCCAGACGGTCCAGGCTGATGAAGCTGGCGATAGCAAATCCATCAATGATATCCTCCTCCTGCGAGCTGGACTCCCGTCTCTTCCGCCGGGGCGGACGCGGGGCTCTGGCGGCGGCTGCGGGGTGCGGCGCCTTTTTACCGGCCAGGGAGGCGGCGTCCCTCCCCGGACTGTGGCGTCCCTCCCTGTCGGAGCAGGAGGAGTTGGGGTCGGGGCTGCGGGCGTCTCTGCTCCCTGCCTCCCGCAACCTCCGCACCCTCTCCCGCTTGGACCGGCATCTGCGACCCTGCTTCAATTTCCCATCCATGTTGTCGGAGAGAGAGAGGGGGGGAGAGGGAGAGAGAGAGAGTGGAGGGGGGAGAGGGGGGAGAGGAAGCTTGCGGTGTCGGAAAAAGAAAAAAAATATAAATATAAACTCCACAGTCCGCCGGAGCGCCTCCTGCACCGCGTAATAACAAATAACACACAGCGGACCGGGGATCGTCGGCTGCGCTAGAACGCCAAGATAGCGCTGCGTGTGCGTGCAAATAACAAATAGAGCCTTCCAACACTCAATGACCTTGAGTATAAACCTCCCCAATCTCCATTACGATAAGCAAATGTTCAAGTATCCCACACAGGCGAGAGAGACAGAGAGCGAGAAAGAAAAAAAAAAAAAAAAAAAAAAAAAACCTCCGACGCGGATCCACAACGTTATTCTGTCACGAATCTGCACTCTGTCGACGCGGTCTCCGTTAAAGCAGGTGCAAAACGGCCGAACAGTTAAAATCCACGCATTACGCCCGCTTTGTAACTTTTTGTTGCATCGGAATAATAAGAAGCGGCAGTTAAAGCCTTCCAGCTCGCTGCATATCGCAGACGGCGCAGAGAAATCATGTCGCTGCCCGTTGTTGTTTTCCACCACCCCGATCCATGATCCAAGGCTGTCAAATCAAAAAAAAAAAGACTCGGGATACTATCCGTCCGACAACCGAAAACCCGCCTGGCGAACAAGCACGTATCGATCGCGGCTGTCGGATGAGTTTTTTAAGCCGTATTCCTCTGCGCGCTTTCAGGGGGGGAGCTGGAGGAAGTCTGAGAGCTACTTATGCGCAATATTCCCTAAATGACCCGAACCGTCCGAATAAGACATCCAGTGCGTAATCAAACTCCACGATGAAAGCGGTCTATTCCAGTTTGGAGAATGTTGAGTTTCCTTAAAGACAAAAAAAAAAAAAAAAAATAAATAAATAAAAGCAAATCCACTCCTGTACGACTCTTATAGTCGCTCAGTTGCTCAGTGGCTCGTAATATTTTTCTATTCGCATAATAAGGCTTTGATAAGTGTCCTTAAAGCGACAGGAGTGATTAAAATCTCCTCCCC
>NW_007577992.1:327703-405846 GCF_000690725.1 Stegastes partitus
ACACACACACACACACACTGTCACACACATCTATCAGCCTCTCCATTCTGTCCATGCTGTCTCCCCCCCTCCATACACACACTTCCAACTCTCTAAACCAGCAGACAACAGAAAGTGTAAAGCTGCATTTCATTGCCACATAAAGGTCACAGTTTCATGAGTGCACAGTAAATATTTGAAATATGGCTCATCACAGGCTCTTTCTTTCTTTTTCTTTTTCTTTTTTTGGTTTTAAAGCCTGAAGCAGGATTGGTGAGGTTCCCAATCTGCAGCCTGTGTGTGTGCATAGGGGGTGGTGATGGGGGACTTCCAGGGGTCCCTCGGGGACTTCCTGGGAATCCTGTGCAAATTGAAACACAGCTTAATTTATCTGCTTTCGATCAGTAGAAATCAGGGCAATGGCATTATATAATCGCTGCATTGTGTAACAATTATGTCCAATATAGGTTCCGCCGGTCCTGCACTGTGATGCCGACTCCACCGACACAGCAAAGAACACTTGTGCAAGATTTTATGAATGAGCAAATCATTTTTTTAGTAGTAGATCCTCAAGGTTTAGTCTATTGGTCTGGGAAGTTTTTAATATGCGAAAGTGTGGGAACAAATTGAATACTATAGCATGTGTGTCTTGCAGCACTATAATACAGTGTATAGTAAAATCATCCCTAAAGGAACCGCTGAACCCATTACTCCAATTTATAATAATCTAGACAGATAATTTATAGATTGCAGGTGAAGCTGATGTTCTGAGGAAATGATCATATCAATGCATCTAATATCCAGTAAAGGAAGCAAGAAAGTAGTGCCTCGTATGCAAATACCTGGTTAGCATTTGCATAATGCTTTGCTTAAGTGGGAACTCTGTTCTCTTGCTCTGGGCTTCAATAAACAAAGCTTGCTGCTCAGGTTATTTTCACTCTAGTAGAGCATATACGGTGTGCTCTCATGGTGGGTGTAATTTAACAGGTGAAAGAAGTACTCAGACCTCAAGTGAAAGTACCAGGAACACCCCTTACAAAAAAAACAACAACAAAAAAAAAAACACACACGTGGTTTTTCACATGTGAATTTTGAAGGCTTGTTAAAATGCCATGTGAAATATGTCAAACACGTGAAACATCTGGAATATTTTGGTATGAAGTTTATGTAAATTCACATGGGAGATTTGTTGTGTAAAAATATGTGGAACAAATGCGAAACATGTACTTTGTGCATGAAAAAAATGTGGTTTTGGAACAATGTGGTGGTGTGAAACCTATTTGAAGTCACACATGTAACCCATACAAATACCCCAGTACAGCTCTCTCATTATCCACTCGACAAAATGCACTTGAAGTACCACAAGTCAAAGTGTTTATTGTGCAGAATGGATTATTTCAGAATAATTCTTGCTGATATATTGTTGTGTTCATCACTTTAGGTTTGTAGCTGATCTATTTTGTAGAGTTTATCTGCAGGGTGGCTTGTGGATTTCCACACATGAATCAATGAGATTTTGCCTTAATCTATAATATTACATCATTTATGTTTTCATTATCAAATGAAATTAAACTAAAATTAGCAAATAAATGTAGTAAAAAGTGCAATATTTGCCTCTGAATTGTACTGGAGAGGAAGCATACAGTAGCTTAAAATGAAATACTCTTTACTACTAAGTAAAGTACAGTTAACTGAAAATTCTACTTAAGTACAGTATTTGATTAAATGTATTTATTTACTTTCCACAGCTGGGTGAGACATGCTGCAGCACCACACAGGTCACCGCAGTTAGACAACTGGTGCACTGTAACTAAGATTAATTACAGTATGTTGCAAAAACACAATTAAATGACAGGAAAAATGATGAAGCGTACACAAAGTCTGAGATGAAGCAAATTCCCATCTTGAATGATGCATCCACACTCATAAAAAGCACCTTAGTGGACTGAGTCAGCGGCAGCAGCTCGTCCTATTGGATCTCTAAAGAGAGAAGATGCCCATTAAGTACAGCACGGCTATTTGCAGTTCTCATTAGTAAGAGTCAGATGGGGGCGTGTGGGGATGAACACTTAATATCAGAGACTTACTGGTAATGATCTCATATGAAGGTGGGCAAGCTAAACAAACAAAAAAAACAATTACAATATTTAGCCGGTGTGAAATGTTGCATGCAAGAATCCTCTGGCTTATTGTTTGATCTTCACAGAACAGGAAGCGGCGAAAGCAAAGCAGTGAGAGCCAGGCTGAAATATTTAGGCAGTTAGCGCGGCGGTTCAGGTGTGGGAATCTTCTTTTTGTGGCAAGAATCTTCTGTGAAAGTGCAAAGCAACGTATCAAAATGCAAAACGAAACTACTTTTATGCAAATACAGCGCGCTGCCGGGTAAATTATCCAGAGCACTGTAGGTGATTAAACCAGGGGACTGCGCTGAGCCGGAGAGTGTGATGAAGTTTTTATGATAAACACGAGGTTACACAGTGGCCCGCGCGCATGCAAATGTCAAAATGTTTCACTTGGCCTTTGCTCACAGCTGGTCAACACTTCAAGGTCTGTGACTACTTTCCATCCAAGTTTGCAGAAGACAAAAAAAGAAAAGTGTATTGTAGCTGAATGTTGCTTTGGAGAACAATAACCAGGTGAGCGGCGCGTCAATCTTGGAGCCAGTGGACCTTTGGGGAACTTGAGACGGCATCATTTTCATGTTACTTTAACCGCTGTAACCGCTGTGAATAAACCCCTCTCTGTTTGAGCAGCTTTGCAAGAACTAATTCAGTAAGGAGATTAAAAAAGGGGGGAACAGGTACGGTGAGAGGGCCGTGGAGGAGAGGGAAGAGATTACCTCTGTTTCTTCCATGCTACTATTTGCTGTGAGCTTAATCCATAGCTACAGACTCTGAGCTCCCACATCGCAGTCATTCAAACACTAGTCTCTTTGAAACGCTTAGCCCCGGCTGCGCTGGAAGCTAAGGGGAGGGAGCCTGTCACGCTTTTATGATGTTTAAGTGGCAGAATTGTTTTTCTCTGCGTCTGTCATCACGATAAGGATTCATTTGATGTCGCTGGGAGGTGGGGGTGGAGGGGTCAAGGTGCTTCTGGCCGAAGGTTATTTTCCGTTGAGATCGTTGTAATGGTGCAGTGGGTGGACATGGGGTTGAGAGGTGAGAGAGCTGAAGAAAGCAGTAAAAAAAAAAGAAGTACACACCGTATCCTTTGTAAAGAATACAGCCCCACAGAAATCAATATGGTGAGATTTCACACTAGAACACTAGACAGCTGTAAGATGCACAAATCCCTGCACTGTTGTACAGAGAATGAATTCTGTTGGGTTCACATCATAGTTTGTGCACAGTCGGCATATTAGAACGTCATTCATCAGTTCTGGAAACTGTCTGTCGTCATGCTGAAAGCAGGGTTGAACTGGCATTTTGTTCTGCCGGGTGGCCTTGTAACCCTTTTGGCAGACGAGAACACCAGTATAAGACTGTTGCCAACATTTTCTTTTTTCCTTTTTTACATCCTTAGTCAGCGTTTTTCAGGTTCTCACTGACAATATCTGTGCATGGCAAGTATGGTATGGTTCAGGTAAGACAAAGAATGTAGTTACGGCTAGAAACCGACCAACGCTGATTGACATTCGCAATAAAAATGGTCAAAAATAATGTAAAAATTTAGAACAACACGAATCCCAGCACAAAACTTTGTTCATTTGTGTTTTACATATGTTTGATTAAAAGAGAACTTATCCTTCAGTAGTGATAGGCTGCTAGCGTCACCAGTCAGATTTGGGTGCGACATTGTTCACGACCACAGAGGAGTGGCTACAGATAGAAGATAGAGGATGTACCAAAGCCAAGGTAACACATTTTAAACATTTATTTTATTGGGAATTGGTTAAATATATATTATAGGACAAACACTGAATATTGGATCTGGTAATTGTCCAAGCCTGTTGATCCATCCTTAGTTATGGCAAATAAAGCTTGGTTATGATAAAGGTTATAATAATCATCATTATAATAACTCTATTTATGCAGCACCTTCTAAAAACAGAGTTTACAAAGTGCTTTACAGACAGGGCAAAAAAGAAAAGAAGGACACTCAGGAAGAACATTGAACAACAGAAGACTTGTCCATCCAAAGAAGGTAAAAGATTCTCAAAATAAGTTTGTACAACAACAGCAGATAAAATAATAAAGGGACATATGGAAGTAAGGGAAAGAACAAGTGGAATAAAAGAAAAAATAGGGGAAAAAAACATGAACACAAGGCTAAACATGATAATAATCATAGTAATAAGTAAGTATAGTAAGTAAAATAGATACATAAATAGGTAAAAGATAACAACATGAACAATGAAATAAATAAAGTTGAAGGATAAAAACAGAATGACACCACATAGAAGCAAGCCTATAAAAATAGGTTTGAAGAAGTGATTTAACAGAAGTTGCTGATTCAGGAAGTCTTATCTCATCGGGTTGGGCATCGCAAACATTTGGTTACGCCGTGGAAAAACTGTATTTATGGTTAGTGCATGTAGATGTGCTACACACCCATCTACCAACGCATATGAGCAGGTCTGATATGGGCGTAGTTTCTAGGCTGCATGTTCAGGAAACCACAGTCTAAGAAGGTAATCTATCGATCTAACCAATGGTGGAAAGTAACTAAGTACATTCACTCTTGTACTGTACTTAAATACACTTTTGAGGCACTTCTGCTCGACTCAAATATTTCCATTTTATGCTCCTGTATACTTCCACTTTTTGACAACTTTAGTTACTTTTTAAAAGATTTCACACAATGAATAATTGAACAAGCTGTTGAAGTACAACACACTGTTAAAGATTAAACCGGTTTCTGGCTTCTGATGTCTCACAAAACGCAACGTGTAGCGAATCAGAACTTTCTTCTTTCCTCTCCCATTTATCATCAGATGAGTCCTCAGATTTATCTGCTGTCTCTGTATAAAAAGATTGATATGTAGTCACTCCACCTGTAACAGCTACAACAGCAACATGTTGCTGACACACTGATGCTTCACATCAGTCAGAGGGACCATTTATTTATTTCAATACATTACCTTCATTTTGCTGCTAATACTTATATTTTTACAAGCTGTTTTGATAACTTAAGCGAAAGGATTTTAATTCTTCTTTCACCGCTGCCTCTGACTCAAACTGTTTGCCCTGAACATTATTAAGAGTTGAATCACCTACAACTGCTGCTGGAGTTTGCTTTTCTTTGATGTGGGTTAGAGTCTTGAGATAAAGAAGAAGACTTGATCTTAACCTGGACAAATGTTCACCAGCAAGATTCTGAAATTCCAGCTTTTTTCGCTACGTGAACGGCATGGCTCCAGGGATAGCTATCTGTTCGTTGTTCAGTCAGTCGATACGTCAATCAACCGCTTTCTTCCAAACAGAAATAGTTCAACAACTACTCAGTGTCTTGCCATGAAATGTAATCCAGTGGGTCATGGTGCCCAGAGGATGAATCCTGCAAACTTTAGTGGTCTGTTAACTTTTTCTCTTGGGTTACCAGCAGGCTGATGTTTTTGGCTGTAAAATATCTCAATAACTGCTGTGAAACTACAACTATCCGTCCATCTGTGCACAGAAGGCAAATGTTAAAGACTGTGGACTTTTCCTCTCGCATCACAAGCGGGTCAAACTTTGACTTACGCTGTGAAAAATCTCAACATCTGCTCAACTGCCTGAAACTGAATTTTTGTTGCAGATATATACGAATAACAGATGGTCAATCCTCGTAACTGTGATGATCTTTGACCTTGTTTCCAGTACCTCCATGAGTCTGACATTTGTTGTTTGTGTGAGTGCAATGTTTTAATAACAGCTTTTTGGATGGATTTACATGTAATTTAGTACAGGCCTTCATGTTATCCTCAGGGTGAACAGTAATCACTTTGTAATCCCCTTAGCCATTATTCAGGGCCATCATCAGGCCAACATTTTCAGTTTTGTCCAGTTATTTGGTATAGGCCCAATTATCAGAGAAATATACCCAGTGTCTGCTGTATTTATTTATTAGCATATGTTAGAATGCTGACGTGCTATCGTGAGATTGTTAGAATGTAAAAATGAGCATTTACCTCAAAGCACCACTGTGCTACAGTACACAGAACTGCTAGCATGCCTGTATTCCTTTTCTTATTCAACTGGAATTTATTTGTAGGGCACCGAATCACTGCACAAGTCATCTCAGAGCAGTTTACATGTTATACAACTCCTCACCATCTCCCACCACCTTCCTCTATCACAAAGACCAGATTGCCTCCTGTTTTCCTCAGAGCCTCAAACAAACGATCTCAGTGCTCTGATAAAGGCAGAGTAAAACAGCAGGTTGAACTAATAAGTAGGCAGGTTTTGCGACTGACTGATCTAGGAGAAATAATGCCAAGTGAATGTCGATACTGAACCTTCTCTAGTCCCATAGCTCCCACCATTGATTGAACGATTGTCTGAGCTTCGCTCCTGTTTTTTCCTCAGTTTCTATCACTTTTCCTCTTCACCATCTTGCCCTATATGACAACAGGGCTCTTTCTTCTTTTACCAGGAGGACTTTACAGAGTTACTCCATTTTTTTTTTTAACTAAGCCTTCATTTTTTCAGAGGAAATGTCCTATCTGGTGGCAGACAGAACGCATACTGAAAGCAGAGCTTACAGGGAACCAGTGTGAACCCTGATTGTGTCATCATTCTAAAGCAATTACACCAATCACCATTTATTTCAGAGCATTAGGTTAAAGCAGAAAACTTGTTTATTGCCACTTTAAGGTTTAGACGTTACACTATATACAGAGAAACACAACAACTCCCTTTGAGTGAGCACTTGGTTGCAGCAGGAGGAAAGTCTTAAATTTGCAGTTTTCCTGACAAATAATCCCAATGTTTTCCCCCTAATGATTTGCAATTGTTTGCTAAACCGCAAGCAGCATGCGCATCTATTCAATCCATCAGAAACTCTAGCAGCAGTGACAACCAGCTGTTTTGAATATGGAGCCATTGGATTCTGACTGAGACATCTCAATTTCCTGCCCTAGCTGTCACTGAGGAATTACTGTGAGGGAAAACATAAGTCCGTGGTTTTATGCCTATAGGGCTTTGGGCTGCCTCTGTGACACATCATGGAGTAATTCACTAGTTTGGTGGCAATTTACAGGCAGACTCAACAAGAAACCTGCCTGGGGGCCCAGAGCAACAAGCTCTCTCTCGGGAAGCCGTGGCCAGCCATAGGATTGCCTGGGCCGGGCCCTGCAAACCGCCGCATGAAAAATTAACCTGCTCGCTCCACAGACAGAGCTTACACATCCTCCCTGCCTGAGAGCCTCCCTTCATCTCTTGCTCTCTTTATGCTCTCCTACTGTCTCTTTCTGTCTTTTTTTTTGGCCTCCTTCCCCTCTTCATCTCAGTTGTTCCCTCCGCCTGCATGCTATCTGCACAGCCTGTGTTTTTTAGATCTATGGCGGAGTCACGGCTCCATATCTCTGCTTCAAAGACAACAGCTGTTTGTTTCATGTTGAACACAGACGCTTATTTATAGACTGGTAGACTTAGCATGAGCCTATCAGATATTGCACGTGTAATGTAAACATGTTCGTAATGAATCACTCCACTGCGGTTTATCGCTGAAAGTCATATGGAAGTCACCAACTTGAACAAGTCCGGTAACAACAGGGGGATTAGTCAAGAAACTGATAGCAAAGGCAGCGAGGTGTCAATAATTTAACGCAGTAGGTTGTAAATTTAAGTGCCTTTGGATATTTCATACCACTGGGGAGCAAAGTTTAATCAAACAGAGAGATTGGCCCCAGAGCAGTGTGGGTGAGAGAGCTGAATTTATTGGCAGCCCTTGAACAGGCAGTAGGGCTTTTATTACAGGCATCATTCAGGGCGAAATTAGCAATGTGACCTGCTATTTTAGTGAAATAAATTGAGTTAAGAGATTGATGTGGATAAATGTCACGTTAAATGTCATCATAAAAAACTATGTTTCTTTGAATTATTATAAAGCCAGGAGGGGATTTGTTCCTGTTCCCCCTTTTCTATTTTCTCTATCCTGTTCTTTTCACTCTGAGGATCCCTCAGTCAAGAAAAATCCCACATTTCTTGTTGTGGTCCCAGGCATTGCTCAACATTTGGAGAAAAAAATGCCATAATGGTTTTTATTGATCCTTCATGTCTGGTGCCCTCTCTGATGCTGAAGTAACAATGCTCTCGTTCTCTCCAAATCGCATCAACAGATGTTGTGACAGCGGAGCTTTTCGTAAAAGACCCCAAAGGCAGTCGATATTTCCCCAGAACTGCACTTCGATTCTCCTCAGTTGGGGGAAAGATTAAGTGAGGATGTCATTTGAGTTCATTGCTGAGATGACAATACTCACAGTCTGTAGCGCCTCCCAGTATTACCATTTCATGTCTGGTATTTAGGTTGTAGAAGAAAAAAAAAAAAAAGAGTCTGTGAAGGCATATATTATTCTGGGAAATCAAATGATGAGCAGATCGGTCATTTCCTTACCTGAGTGTTGAGGAAATAGTTTGTCATCTTGGGAAATAGACTTGCTGAGTTAGATGATAAAGAGCAAAAAACACTCTATTATTTTTCCATGAAATATAAAGTTGGAGCCAGGAGATGGTTATTTTATCTTATCATAAAGACTAGATATGGGGACAATAGTTCACCAAAGAACAGTCACAATCACAGGCCCTCAGCTGTCCACATGACGGAATCTTCCCTATCTGCTCAAAGTCAACTGCATGTACTACAAACATGCAGACTGCACATATGCCATAAAAGCATACTGTGCTCACTAAAACGTGTCTGTGGAGATTCTCAGTCATCGAGGTCATGATAATCTTAAGTGCTTCTGTAAAAAAAAACCCGAAAGCTTGTGAGATTCAATCCACACCTTTTAAATTCATCATGACAAGAGCTGTTATTGAAGTAGCTGCCGTCAGAGTTTGTCGGTGCTTTGATTTGCACATTCTTTTCCATTACCCGTACCTAAACACTGTGTGAAGTTCTAAATTCTCCAGAAATCTTGTGCCATGTCCACCCACTGTGCTCGGTGTAACTCAGAATTAATTACGGCGACACAGTGCTGCAGCCCACTTTGTATCTAGCTGCTACATCCTGTATATAATATGAAACTACAGCCTTTCTGAAACCTTCACGGCAGGTTTGTTTTATGTGCTTGTATTAGAGGCAATGCTACCTATTGTTGTATGAATAGAACTGCATGTGCGTCCACAAACCATGAATTGACTCAAACACTCCAGTTCAAAAGTACTACTTCTTGGTTTCAGGGGTGCTGGTGGGACAAACCCAGGTGACCTGTTTTCTCCTATTTCTCTTGGATCCAGTTTCATATTTACTGAACATGATCATCTAACTCTCAGCAAAAAAAAAAGAAAAAAAAAGGAACACTTATTACTCCCTTAATGTATTCCTTTCACTATGCTTTGTTTGTAGTTTTGCTCCATTTGAAAATCCCCGCAGTGCACTGAACACTGAACACGTCGGTGAAAGTCTTTATCAAACAAAGTTTAGTTAATTAACAAGCGTGTGCACTTAAAGGTCAATGCATTCCCTTAAGCAAAATAGACTGGGTTATGTAAAATATTAATTTTTTAAGCACTTTAATATATTTTGAATGATTTGCATGACAGGGTGCGCTGGTGACTGGATGACTCTGTGACCTGCAGTTCAGCAGTAATACAAAAAAAAGGCAGTAATTGTCACAGCTTTTCTTTTAAAGGCCCTCTCTGGTCATTAATGAAACCCCTAAAAACTCATCTCGATGTATGAAAGTTAACTATTTAAAAGTTGGGTTTTTTTTCCAATTTAAATAATCTCATCCTGCCTTCAAGTCTTGGATGCAACTACACACTGTTGTTGCTTGATCTAAAATGTGAAGATCTATGATGTCTCTGTCTTATTCTCCATCCAGCCGTCTGCTACTTGCAGCAGCTCAGGCACACCAGCTCACCTACAACTCTGCTCAAACACTGTAAAACCGCTCTATGCTAAACAATGACAAGCTGCAATACTGGAACAATTCAGCCATGATATAAAAAGCCCCATCCTGCAAGTTTATAAGATTGGTTCCTTCTGTTTGTTCCATATGCTGTTGAGTGACTGCCACTAGAACACTGCAGTTTCAAGAAATTCTCAGCCACGGCACTGACTGCCTATTGTTGCACATATAAAGTGCAAAAAGCATATTTAAAAAAAACACTGTTGGGTTGTAAAAAAAAAAAACAACAACAAAAAAACCCTGTGATTTTCACCAGAGGGGGTCTCTATTGTCTGACCCCAGTTCACGTGCATTTAAAGTGGTAAGTAACTTGAGCGCAGGCAAAGATTGACAGGGGTGTGAGTGGTTTCTTTTACATATGCAACGGCTCTTTTCTCTGGTGCTTTGTGAGACACAGAGAAGTATTCCCACCGGTCACGCTGCAATTAGCACCCGAGCCACCAAACCCCCTCGCAAACTGCAGCGATCGCTTGTGCCAAGTCCCCAAAGCAACAACCACCTCCCTGAACCTCCCGCGCACACAAAGCCCGCTCTCCCTCTTTTCACGTCTGCTCAGAGCTTCCTAAAAAAAAAATAAAAAAAAATGTGGTAACGTACCCCCGTAACTGTTCACAAGCGGTGGATTTTTCAACCCTGAAGGCCGCGTCGCACAATGCCACATTAGCAGAGGTGATGTTTTCTCAGTGGCACTGAACAGGCTGACACAATGTGACAAACTGTCACATGGGAGGGCTTCCCCACCCAGGACCTCGCTTGTTAGAGAGTGACAGAGAGGGGGAAAGAAAGAGAGACTTCTCTCGGCTTGTTTTCCACGCATATCTACAGCTACACAGCATAATGAGCACAATGTTAACAGAGAGAGTAAACATAGAAGGCAGCATAAACAGGCTGACGGCAGGCAGCAGTCAAGGCTGTCTGTGTTCTGTGTAATGAGGGAGCTGCAGGGAAGAGCCCGTATCCTTCCTCATGGTCTGGAGTGCACATGATTGAGAAGTGTGGTCTGTTTACGGAGCACGTAATGATAAATCATGGGAGTTTTAACTTTCATTTATTTCATTTTATTCATCCGCAGAGCTCAGAGACCGTTTTTTATTACCACTGCTGCTTCACACTCATACAGGTTTGACAACTAAGTAGCTCTTAAGGGTAAATTCCTTTCTCAATAGCCCTCATTAGTACCTGCTGAAGGAGAAACACCACTTATACTGTTGCGCAAGCATGTTATTTGTATAAAGGCAGAATTCAATGTTAAAGTATTCAACAGATATTTAATAGTGCGTTTATGTTGAGGAACATCCATATGTTGTGCAGGTGAATCATCCAAGGGCGCATGAGGTGTAATGTAACATAAAACTTGAAGACATTGTTTCGTAAACACTAAAGCACTAAATATTTAATCAATGGCATGTCACCTGTTGAAGGAACACACATGTTTCTCTGCTGCATTTTCTCCTTGACACCGTCGAGGACCTTGTGAAGTGGCGGATGAATGTTTACTTAAGACATAAATCCTGTCACAGATTTCACATTATTATTCTATGATGCCAATCACTGCTGCCGTGCAGAGTGTACAACACGCATCTGTTAAAAACAAAAAAAGAAAAACACCCCCAACTTCTTTCCAAAAAAAAAAAACAACCCATAGTGTTCTGTCCCTTTGAGCAGTGCTGATATGCATTATCTCAAGTGTTAATACGGCTCATACATTCGAACAGCAACTGAGAGGCTCGCGGAATAACAAACGAGTGGGAAGAATAGAAAATCAACGACTGGCAGATTGAAAGTTAAAAGGCTGTAAAATGAGCGTGTGTTCAAATAGAGAGAGAGGCTGTGAGCGGGCGTATTATACTCGGCTTCTTATAACGCTCCCCTGGCTTTCACAAGGCTCTTGATTAGCAAACAGCAGCCCCCGAGATAAAACACACTCATAGACACAGACTGGATTTGCATGTAAAGAGACTCGGAGCTTTTCATGCGTGCATCTACTCGAGGCAAATGAGAGAACATGACGCTTTAGATGCTGCTCCTTCTTGCAGGAAGCCTTTTGATTCCCTAGTTTGTTTTGTATTCTTATGGGTCAACGTTTCCTCTTAACAGATATTTATTTTTAGTAGCCTCGGATTAATTACCCACGCAATGGCAATATGTTTTCATTCTGCGATCTTGCGTGTTGAATCTGTACACTCTAAAGATCCGCTGCCCTTTGCATGCTTCTACTGTTACATTAGCAACTCCAGTAGCTGATTCGTACTTACAATTATAGGTCATGTCTGTTTACACATACAGCTGGCACACAAGAGATATGTGTACCCAAAATAAAAGTTTGCATAATATTGAGTGCATTTTGTAAGCTTGTAAATTAATATTTGCACGAGCTGGGTTTGTATTCATACATAATGCAAGTCTTAAGCATTTACATGCAGGACAGGGGCTCGCACTGGTCTGCAAACTGGAACAACAGGGAAACAGACGCTGCAGCAGTTTTTGCACATATCACTCCACCTTGCAGCCTTCATCACCGCACGCACTCAGACAAGATGTTTATAATGAAGAGATGATTAAAAAGTACCTCGACAAGATTTGCATGAAGCGCCAGACACTGCTAGCAAATCTATGGATAATTTGCTTTATAAATGAAGACATGCTGCGGCGGTGCTGCATATTACTTTCATATGAGAACAGAAGTCGCTTCTTGAGTTCAACCCCGGTAATGACTTGGTTAAATATAATTTATGACTTGGATCATAAGTTATTCACCAACTTGCTGATTAATTATGTAAGTCCGAAATGTAATATCTCTGATTATGTGTGACAGCAGATTTTCATCGTTACAGATGTGGGGAGTTTCTAACAGCGGGGTTTTTTATGCTAAGCAGCTTTCTTTTGTAAATTGATACAGACGCATTTAGGGAAATATGAAAAAGTGTTTATCCCCTCGCTTGATGGTATAACACTAAAGGATTTTCTTCGGCAATACTGTGCACGCATCCATTAAAATCATTAGTTTAAGGCCATTATTTAATCCCTGTAAAAATATCGAGGATCCAGACTGGAGCAGATAAGCAGATTGTGTTCTATTCTCATTGAAGAGTAAACGTCTGCTCAGGAGGAGTACTCAATTTATAGCTCCAGAGCAACGAGTCAAAGTCATTCTGTTATGCTGCCAGTGGGGGAAACTTTTCATCTATGTTTCATGCTTGTTTAACTTGTCCCATGCACCACCCTAAATACGGACTTTCTTCCAAATGTTGAGGAGCCTTAACTCCACATTGGTGCAGACAGCTTGTTAAATATGTATCTACTGACCGGTGGGCAACCTGCTGAGGTGGCAGTGTGCCTCCAGTTGAACTGAGAGAGTGAATGCACGGTAGTTTCTGCAATAAAACTTTAACTCCTTTCAAAAAAAAAAAAGAAAAAAAGCTGGTGTGACTGACACTTGTTTAAATGGATCTCATTTTGGTGACAGTGCACATCAATCAGTAACAGCCACTGACATGGGAAATGAATAAAATTGATTGTTGCCATGCAATGTTCTGCGAGGAAACCATTGGTCCTGTTACTTTCACTATCTTAAGCACACCATCCCCATGGCAATCGCAGTCTCTGGGAATCTGTTGGATGGGATGGAACCCAGAGGACTGAAGGAACCTGCTGGTAACGTCCCAGTGCAGACATAAGGGTTGAACAATGAATTGATTTCACGATTTGAAACAATGCAATTAGCTAATCACAAAGGCTGTAATCTAGCACTTATTCACTCTGCGGCATGGTTTTACAAATTCACTCCATCCTCCTTGTGTGACAGTCACACTTTCTGTTGTTATCTCATGTGGTAACGCTCCGTCTCGCTCAGCTTCACAGTGGGTGATGAAGCTCTATCGCAAATCATCGGGAAAGAAATCACAATTAGTTGTTTTTCCTGAATCATTCAGCCCTACTACGCAAATCACACATCAACACAGTTCACAATTAGCTTGGGGAGTTTGTTTTTTGGAAATAAAAATATCCGATACAGATCATGAAACCTAACAACAAGTGAGTCATACCTCAAAATAGTGAAACTGCCTGTGCTAGTCATGAATGATTAGAGCAAATGAAGTACGGATCAGTTTTAACAATAACCGTGAAAATGAAATATATATATCGTGTTTGGAATACGAGGTGTGTCAGAAAAAATTTCAGGGCTGGTGTCACAAAAGATATATTTCAAATCCAAACTACAAGTTTTCCCCCACCAAGTAATCCCCTGGAGTCTAACACACTTTCCCGTTATGCACTCCTGGAAGGATTCTCTCGGTATCCTCCGCAGCTCTGTCGTCACAGCCGTCTTGATGTTGTACACGTCTTCAAAATGGGTCTCCTTGATGACCCCCTTGAGCTTGGGAAGAGGAAGAAATCCCACGGAGTAGCCAGGTGGGGTGAGTAGGTGAGTAGCTGGTTGATCGTCTGAAGGGGAAAACTCGTAGTTTGTAGTTTGGGTTTGAAATATATCTTTTGTGACACCAGTCCTGGAGCTTTTCTGACACACCTCGTACACATATGATGATATTGTATATAACCCGTGCTCTATCTTTAACCAACAATGTGGTTACAGACTCTCTTACTCTCTTTTATTTGGAGTGCAATCCATGTAAGACATCCAATAAACAAAGTTAAAGATGAATTTGACTGATTTTTGGCTGATTTACTGATTATTATTATTTTTATGCTTTTTATAGCAATCACAGTAATGCGGTTAGATTGAAATCTTCTGGTCACAATGATCACGTGGTGAAAATCCAATATTTTGACAGCCTTAGAACAAGTAACCAAGGACTATTTAAACAAAACTGATAGTGTCTTCATAAGTCTGAATCTTTCCAGTCTGCAAGAAGAAACTGTACTTCTCTGTTCTTGTACAGTCTGTATCTAGGATAACGTTGAGTAGCTGTGTTTCTCAAATCTAAACACCCAACTAGGCGTTGTGCGCGTGTGTGTTCTCGAAATCCAACAAGCCTATTGTGCATGTTTCCTAAATTCAACAAGGCATCTTTTGTGCGTAACCTCAGCCCACTTGTTAGCGCATGTATTACCCAGCCTGTAAAAACACACAAAATATATACACAGCGCACATCATCCACAGTGTGCCTTTCTCTGTTGCCATTTAGTGAGTCGCTGTCTCTGCAGTGCTGTCTCCCAGCTGATCTGTAGTTAATCTCTTGGAGATCTCCGGTGGGAGGATATGATGAAGGGAGGAAGACAAAGACAGAGAAATCGAGTTACTCTCTGCTGCTGCCCCAATGAGATTCCCTTAGCTAGGGCTCCCCGGGGAGCGCTCATGTGTCCAAAACCCTTGCAAGACTTCGCCAACTCAAGTGATTATGGTTATAGTGTTTGTTTATGCGTGCGGGCTCATGTTCAATGTTTACTTACCGACTGAGATATACTAAATATAAGCTTTTTGACATTTCAGTCTCGATATCTGGCAGATTACCCACCGAGCTGCGGGGAGTTAAAGCGCTTCATTAAACGTGCCTGATTTCAAGCATCAGCAAAGTGGATAAAATGTAAGGAATTGCTGCCGACTGCAGAAACCACGTTTCATTTTCCTCAAGGCTTAAAGCTGAGAGCCCTTTTACGTTCATAAATCTTGTCTTTGCTATTAAGGTTGACTGAAACAGAAAAATCAATAACAGGTCAGCTTTTAGTGTCTGTTTCATAAAAAGATGTTTCTAGCTGTTCAGATACAAAGAAAAGACAGAAAAAAAAAAACACAAAGCAATCCTCAAAGTCAGTCAACAAGCACAGTCCAACAGATTGAGGACATGGCAGCTTCTGGTGATGCTTCCATTTGGTGTGTTTCCAGGTGGCAGCCGGGCTGACAGTTCCTGGCTGTTCCGCTGCAGGCTCCGCTCACTGATCTCCTCTCTCCTGAGATGCACTTCACCTCCGAGCACAAGAGATCAGCCACGGAGAAGACGGGAGGAATCGTTTTCCCCCACTTTCTTCAGCGTTTTCTCCCCCCACCCCACCTCCACCCCTCTCAAAAGAAACTCCTGCGAGTCTGCGAAACAGCAAGCGAGACAAAGATCTAACTTTTATTCGAGTGTAAGCGAAAACAGGTAGACACACATTCATAGACAGAGCAAATGCTTTCACGCACGCTGTCCCGGCAATGCATACTTTCTCATCCCGCTGTGCCGAAAGGAGTTCTCACAATTTGTACAAGATGAGAGGCAGAGGAGGAGAGAAGGGAAGAGGCAAACTGACAGAGAGAGAGAGAGAGGGAGGCAGAGAGAGATTGGATGTATTCTCCACCTCGCTTCACTTCTCCCTGGCACCCAGAGGCTTCTCCAAAGCTTTTAGTAAAAAAACAAGCGGCTGTGTGATGGATCAAACAGCAGCAGCCGCCACTTCTCAGCCTATCCAGCAGACTACTAGCTTTGATATTTCAGTTACTATCAGCCCTTGTGTTGTGTCTGTTTTATACACTGCCAGGTAAATGAATCTTTTCCTTTGGTTTTCTCCCCTCCCTCAAGTGCACAGTTATTCCCTTTCCACCGCAACCTCTCCCTTCACTTCAACTCTGCTGTATTACGCTGCACTGGTGGAGATACAGGGTGTCCAGCTTGGGTGGTGGGCAGCACAGGAGACAGAGAAATGGATTAGTAATTAGAGAACCAAATACTGGCATCTACTTGTTGGGGTTTTTGCATGATTCCTGACGTAATTGCGTCTGACTAACTTAGATTACCGTAATTTCTGGACTATAAGCCGCTACTGTTTTCACACGCTTTGAACACTGCAGCTTAAACAATGATGTGGCTAATTTATGGATTTTTACGATTTTTATGAATTTGTCTTGAGACGAAAGTGACGTTGAGAGCGACAACAAAAGAGAGACTGAGGAAATGTGTGGAGAAATAGTTCTGAGGCTGTTCAACTCCGACACTGAAGAAGACGACTTTAGTGGTTTTAGTGCGCAGGAGGAAGATGAAGATAGTGATCAGTGACTTTTCCTGGTAGGCTACTGTATTTTTAATTTTTTTTAACCAGCCGTGTTGCAGGCAATCGTTTAGCATTTACGGTAGGTATTTGTGTATGTTATCGGTTCATATTTAATGGAAAATTAAAAAAAAAAAAATCTTTCTGTGTAACATGGACACCTGATAGAGAAGTGTCGCCTATATATGAACAAATTTGTTTTCTTTTTAAAGTTAGTGGGTGTGGCTTATATTCAGGTGCACTCAATATTCTGGAAATTGCAATTGCGTCTGGCTAACTTAGGTTAAACTAACACAGAGCTAATTTGTTCCAATCAATACACAAGTTAGAGCAGGTTACACACTTCAACGTGTGGTTCTTTTCACCATGTTTGTGCTTTTACTTGCTTTCCAAACTCTGACAGATGCTGCCACTGGCATCTTTGGCGGTGGACTGTAGCCATCCCATTATTTCACAAGTTAGAAATGATCCTGGTATTTTCTGTGCTATCTTTCCATTTGCTGAAAAAAAAAAAACCTCCCTCCCTTCTTCCACCTTCAAATCTCATCCTCCCCCCCTTATACAAATCCCAAAGTCAACCCTTGTCTCTGTCTCGCAATTTGTTCCAGGCTTTCCCTCCCCAAATGCTGACTCTCAGTAAAGCTCGCTGTGTTCCATGCTTTGGTCCCAGCTAGAGGTGAATGATGCATTTGCCATTGTAATTACCGCCAGCCCCTGTGGGCACAAGGCAACACTGGCTTTCAGTCACTTCATGGGAGTCTGTCTGAATCTGAGGAAGCGAAGACATGTCATTGAACCCACTCACTTCTTCCTACTCGCTTTCCCATCGGGACAGGCTTGTCGTGACATGCATTCATTTCATGGCTTGAGGCTGAGGACACTACGTGACGTAGGATTTTCTTTACCAGATTAAAGGTCTTAGTCCGTTGCCAGTCGTGTCTATTTACTGCAGAGAATTTTGACTATTCTTACTTGAATCTCACGTTTTGACGCCTTCTTGTGTGTGAAAGATGAGAGGGCGAAATCTGATTGGCAAGAGGCAACTGGAGTTGAGTGGCACAGAAAGTGGAAAAGGACTGCAGGCATTCGGCCAACCTCGATGTTTCTGTTGGTTGGGAGCTCATATTTTCCTTGGATTGGAGAGTGGCGTCATGTTGGAATTCACATATTTGGTGTGGAATTCAGGGCACAATCCTCGTCTTAATCTTGTCATCAAGTGTGAAGTATTGAATGTGTTCAGTCTGTGCAGTGGAGCGGTGGATTTAAGCCCGAACTAAAAGAACAGATAAATGTAAAGACTTATAATCAGACACAGCTTTAGTTTCTTTTTCCTTCACATCTAAAAGCATTTCATAGAGATTGCCTCTTTAATTGACAAAATGAATTGACAAAACCACTAAAGTCACGTTTTAACCAATATTTGATTGATCTGAGCAAAGATGTCTTTCAGCAAACCTGAAAAAATCCGACAACCTGTGCCTGATCTAATGTAACACCTTACAATATGTAGGAGCTGTAACTCAGCTTGAAACGGTGCAAAAATCTGACGCCAAGCTTTTTATTTATTTTTTTATTTTTAACAAGAACAAACACTCTTCACATAACACCCTGATTTTTGCTTCTCTGGACTGGTTGCCAGTTTCTGTTAAAATCCATTTTTACTACCTTCATACAAGGCTTCACGTGGCCAGGTGGTGGATCACATCAATGAGCTTTAAACTCCCTTCTGTCCCAGCAGGCCAGGCCTGAGTCCAGCGTAAAAATCAAGCATTGATTGAGCTGTTTGCTGTATTGTGCCTTGTCTTTGGAACAGCGCTCTATTAAGTATGCAGTTTGCTGGCAGAATATTTAAAACCTGCTACAAAACACATTTTTATAGAGCTGACTTCCTGACTAACTAATAGACAGCTTGTTGTTTGCATAATACGTCTCAGTAATGTTACCGCTCTCTTTTATCTTGCTTTTTATAGCTATTGTGAGTTATATGATTAGTCTGTTAAACCACTTCTACGTAGCTATTTTATCCTTCCATCAATCGTGTTTATTTCTTCGCCTCTGAGTTTTTCCGACTCCCTTTATATTGTTGGTCTTTTGGTACCACAAATCTCGACCCAGCTTGTTGTTTTCTGAGAGTTCGGGGGATGTAATTTCTCTTTTAAGAGTTATATATATATTTTTTTCCGTTGAAAATACCAGTGTGTGCTCAGGGGCTATATAAGATTCCGTGTAAACATGTGCTTTATAAAGTGTCCTTTAAAAACCATATTTATGTCTTTAGGTAGCCAGGGATTTCAGACAAGCTGAGCAGACTTGTGTATTATGTGCATACATCTTTATCAGCAACGCCCTGCTTCATAGTCACCGACTTAAACACCTGGCAGCTGTCCAATACAAACAGTCACCTCACGTCCCCTTGTGCTATTGAGATTTTGTGCAGCTTTGCTTGCCTCCTTAGTATTCACCCCCTCTGTTTTTTTTTGTTTTTTTTTTACTAAAGAAGCCTGAAGGCTCTGAGCATTTTGTTTGTTGGCCTCTTACGGAGAAAACAGTATGCAGCACATTGAGATTCAACAAGTAAGTGCCTCTATAGATGAATGAAATAAGTGAGAAAATACTGTTTTGCTCTTTGCAAAATCTTATTACATAGTAAGGAACTACTTCTGCTGCTGCTATTGTTGCTGTGGTATTAGCATCGTAAAATGGTTTAGGAGGATTTGTGCTTTCAAACAATGACTCAGAATGGGCCGATGGCATTCAAAACGCAGACGCAGAATCTTCATTTGACCCGTATTTGGTAAGTGTTAAAAACTCATCTTTACATATTAAAGTTAAATATGTAGATTTATTTTTTTCCGATAAAAACAATCCTTTCTGGCCTTAAAATGGTTTGAAAGTAAAATGTGGAGCTCTATGAAGTCCGTGCTTAGTAATGTGATGTAAAGGGATTAAGGCTGCAACGATTAGTCGACAACGTCAACAATAAAAGTTCATCAACACAAAATTTCATTGTCGACGTGTCGCGTTACAAACGTCCTGTATCACAACTACATGGTGTGTGAAAAATGTCTTTAAAGAATGAAGTGGCATGATGTTCACCTTTTGCCGTTTCTAGGTTCAACACTCGCTGCAGCTCAGCACACCAGCTCATCTATACCTCTGCACAAACACTGTATAACTACTCTACAATGCACTATGGCAGGTAGTAATATTTGAGTAATTCCCCCATTTATGTTTGATCCAAAAATGTATACTGAAGAAGAGTAGTAATCCAAATGATAGGATTTAGTTTGACACTTTTGAGATTGATATACTGCAGTTTAACTTTGGAAATACACAGCCATGCCAGTGACTCTGCATATAGCATAAAAACAGTATATGGACATGCTGACAAATTAAAATACTAGATGTACATCTAAGAGGGTCATAAAAAGGGTAACTTACACCCATCAAGGCACTGCTATTGTACACAATTTAAACTGCGACACTGGCTGACCTAATAAAACATCAGTGCCACACAAATGATGTGTAAAAGAAGTTATTAGTTTGCATGTATTGACATATATGCAGGTTTAGAGCGACTCCATGGGTCAGTGCTCCTCTAATGAAACCACTTATCAGCATTTTTTCATGTGTTCGCTCGGCATCCATTTTAAGAGTAGCGTATTGACTCGTTCCTAGAGAACATAAAGACAACAAATGCATGTTCCCGCCACTCTCTAATGGAGAAAACTGTGCATGGGTAATTGATTGTTTCCAAAGAAATGGGCCCATGATTAAATATTGAACTCTGTGGTGATATTGAAAGAGACCAATCACAGCCCTGATGATCCTGACAGGAGACAAGTGCTATCAGTGTCATGGGGACTGAAAACTCTGACGTGACTCATGCTGCACAAGTTGCATGCTGAATAGCCAATAACCCAGAGCCTGTATAAACCTAATTACACCAAACGTCACCCCGCCAATGATCCCCTATCTCATATATAGATTAGCTACAAGGTAGCAATTCAAGAGTAATGACCCGCGCTGAAATTTGCCTTGTATTGTCAGAACCTCTTGCTCTCTTTACCGCTCGCTCTCTCGAACTCTCTTTTAGTCAGGAGGCACTCAGGGTCAGCCTTTCCACATCCTGCATTTCCAAAGAGCTAAATGAGAGTCTTGCTGTGGCCCCTGCCATCCTATTGATCCCCCTCTCTAGCTCACCAAGTGGAGTTTATGCACTAAATTTAGTTTAGTGCTAAGGGCTCTCATTAATAATAGATCCAGCAGCGAGGTGGGCGGAGGGACCATCGCTGATTGATTTCAAAGAGGGAGAGAAAAGAGAAGAACAGAGAGAAAACAAGAAAGACGACCAGGTTTGTTTACGTGATTCAGATCTTCTTAATAGTCTTAGTCAGCCGTCCTTAAAGCCTGATGCTACAGTGCGGGTCACACACACATATCCTGATTGTAAATCTGTAATGCCATCAGCATTTTCATCTCCAAAGTCCAGCTCCAGGTGCTTTATGTTGAAAAATTTAGCAAATAATAACAGAGATGTACATAAAAGCATCAAAATGGGATGAATAGTGAGCAAAGGCCTGTGTAATGCTGCATGAGCAATAGAGTTATGTAATGCTGCATGCAAACACATCACATTTGAGTCTACAGTTTGCTAACAGATGGGATACAGCTCCAGTTATTAAAACAGACACAATTCAGTCCTACAATGCTCGCATGGATACAACAAACCTGTTGACCGGCAGTCACAATCAAACAGGACACAACGGTAGAACATCTAGTGGCAACATGTACGCATTAAAAATAACAGTGTAGAGAAGTAAGCACATGAAACAAGCAAATGCTGATATAGATACTGTCTACCACTGAACATATATATCTATTCACACACAACCACATATTTTAACTTTAAGCACTGACATGCAGCACTTATTTGATGATTGGATTAGCTGACAAAAAATAAAATAAAATGCATTTTAATAACTGATTAATAGCCTTTTAAGAAGAAAATGCTGAATTGTCTGTTTTCATTTTCTCAAATGTGAATAATTTCTGGGCTCCTTAAGCCTTAATTATACAGCCCTCCAGACACACAACAACACACACCATGCACCAACAATTGCTTTTATTACACTGTTTTCTAGTCGACTGGTAGGACTCTATTTCATAGATGCTCTATTCCATACATGCACAGCAAAAAAAAAATCACATATTCTGCACATGAACACTACTGCTGACAAATTGCACCACTGCCCTCACAGCATAGTAGCAAATTTTACGACCACGCTACAGACGTGGATCATTCGTACTCATGGATGCGGAAAGTATAAAGCCCACACACGCACACGCACACACGCACACACACACACACACACACACTTCTGCAGACACATTGTGGTTGTTACTATACTACTTTCAAATCTGCTTGGACATACATGCACAGCAGGCTGGCATTTACATATTCCGTGCATGTACACCGCTGCTGAGCATGTGCACTACTGGCCCTGGAGTGTAGTCAGCACACAAACTGTCGGCACAAACACAGATTTTGCGCTGCATGCAAGATTCATGGAAGGGTTCGTGTGGAGTCTTGCAAATCTGGAGAGATGATGAAATCGATGTCACATCGACTCAAATGGACTTTGGATTTTGGACTGTTTGACATGCAAAATACAGGACATTTGAAGATGTCATTTTGGTCATCAAGGAACTTAGATTTTTATTGTTTTCTAAAGTTACATTTTGAACTTCTCTTAAATAATCACAAAAATGACACATATTACCTGATGTTGAAAGTTATCAATGGTTACAATCCTGTAGCACATGCCAAATGTTGGCATTAGGGAACATTTACAGAGCTGTAGTAATACGACACACCTTAGCGTAACTGTTAATGTCTACTTGTTAGGTAAGCTAATGCATTAAAGGTCCCCCTCTATGAAATTCAAGTTTTTTTCTTCTTAACAGATCAGAATGGTGTTTTGAATACCACACTGCGTGCAAATGATGCCATGACCACCATAAATGAGCATCTCCATCTTGAAAATCCCCTAAACTTAGAAGAAATCATCATGTCAACTTGTACAATGGGGCCTCTTGTATCATTGCTCTCTATCAGAATCATTTTCCTGTTCACAGACAGTTCAACAGGAAGGGCTCAATACAACTTCCTACTGTGCAGCGTAGTGTAGTTTTGCAGTGTTTGTGCAATGTTACAGGTGAGCTGGTGTGCTTAGGCTGCAGCCAGGAGTAGGGGAGTTGGTTTAGATAGAACCAAGGGCTTTAAGGATCTGCACAATTATTTTTATTTTCATGGAAAACACTTGTAAAAGTACAATTTTGATACACAGAATTGAGTTTTGAGGATTTAATAAACAATCAGAAACAGACTTTAATATGAGCCAGCATTATAAAGTCTCAAAAAATGTGTTTGACATGAATCAAAAATACTTTCTAAAAAAAAACACACACTGTATAGCCAAAATACACAACATGTGGTCGAATAATGTGATTTTCAGAAAATTAATGAGCAGAATTACAAGTGTTTGATCCGCTGACACCACATAACAGTTTAACACAGACAATAAAATGATAGGATTAGAACAATGCCAGGGCTATGACTAATGCGGCTGACATTAATAACAGCCAAACCATTCAGTGTGTGGAATCCACACAATGTAAAAGTAAAGCAAGGGATAAATTATGGGCTTCCATTCAGAAACTGTGTAAAAGTAATCAGTAAAACAGCGCAGTGACATCATTTCAAAGAAGTGCTCTTGGCTGATTGCTAAAAAAAAAAATAAAAAAAATCCAGCATTGGCACAGGCTGACGTTGCAGTAAATAGTTTGACGGCTAGTTTAATTCCTGCTTACATATAACATATTAACAAAATCCTAAAGGCTGATAAGTGGGTTTAGGTGGGGCAGCTAGTTGTCAAAGGGGATCTTATTTGGATTGGATCTGGCTGCCTTGCCACAGGGTGCAGCTGTAATGACAGGCCTTTCAGCAGCCACACAACCACACTGAGCATGGCTCATCACAGACAGCAGCCCTACAGGGGAATTATGTGGAGCGACCTGGCACCACAGCACTAGATTTTCCAGCAGACTGCCTCTTGGGTTGTGTTGACAGTGAGTAAGCCTTGAATTTACTCTGCCAGTCAATAAATCCCCCCCTCACCAAACCAATGGGAATTGATGGATCATTGGAAGTGCTCTTTTCTCCCTGTATGTTGCACTTGTTTAATGCTATGTGCAGCGGCGGTTAGTGTGGATTTGTGAGCACTCTGGATAGATGTAAACATGCATACATTTGTAATGCATTGAAAGCATTTATACATGTGCATTGCTGCCGTCAGCAAGAGTAGATAATGCAGACAGGCTTAGCCACACAAAAATACACATCCAGTGGATACAGTCAAATTTTGTACACATCCTGCTTACAGGGAACATCACGTTTGTGGTTGTTTGTTGTGTGTTAAATGAAGCTCCCATGAAACCTCAGCCCATCACAAAGACATTCGCAGTAATGTGTATATTTCTGCGCGCGTGTTTATGTGTTTGAGAGAGCTCTTAGATCAAAGTGTCAAACCAATCCCCAATGCAGCGCAGCAGGAGGCGAGAGGTGTTTGTGCTGTCTAATCAGCCTCCTGCACAAGAAGCCACTGGCTTTGTCCCCTCTGCCTCTGGAGATAATATGAAACATGCAGTTGTGCCGTTTTAATTCATAATAATGGGCTGACTTGTCAGGAGTATTAATCAAAGTAACTCCCGGAAAGCGGAGCCTTCTGCGAGCCTTGTGGGGAGTCGCACATTCAAGAGTCGCATATCTGATTAAAATACTGCCGACACTATGAGCCGAGGCCCCACCGAGTCCAGATAGTTAAACAATTATGCCTACGCGAACGCTCAGAAGTAATGGCGAGACCGGAGCATTTTCCAGCTGTTCATTCTCCGAGCATGACAGGCCTCGGCACAGCCAGCCCTTGACCTCGTAGATCTGCAACAGCTTGCTTATCCTCCATTTACAAACATATCATGCTGCCTCCTGCAGCTCCACTTTGATAAGGGATGGACAGGCTAAAAAAAGGAGAGAACATTACAATACAGAATTTAGATGGCAGGAGTTGTGCATGAAGTTCTGCATACAGATGGAGTTTCAGCCTAACTGGGAGTTGAGACAGACTTGTTGTTTTTTCCCCACTCTTTGGTAGGTTTAATAAGTAATGCACCAATCATGCTGATGTTCTATTCACTTTGCAATGTCATGTTGGGTTTGACCATAAATCTAAGGTCACTTTCTTAATGTTACATAATGTTAGTTGCAAAAAAAAAAAAATCCCCAAAAGTGTTGTGTATATATAAACTGCACAACATGTTTGGTACACGTTAACAGTGACACTGACCACAACTACCCTCCATAGCCAGTGAATGATCTACATCTCATGTCAATGCTCACTGCCAATTTAGTCACTAGTGTTGTTCTTATAGAGCAGCAGAAAGTAAGGATATGGAGATGTGTTTGCCTCGAGCACCAAAGACGCTGTTTTTTCATGTCTAGCAGGCTGTTTGGTGAGTGGGTTGCCTCCTCACACAAGGTTATTCCAGTTCTCGTATTGATGATGCTTTAGCTTTGAGACACCTATGCCGCATTACACATCGAGTTTCTCTCTGCAGTTTGCAGCGCATATGCTGAGTCGCATCTGAGACTGTTATGTCAACACATTTTACTGGTAGCATCATTTTTTTTTCCCTCCCTCCCGTTTGCTTTATTAGGCCATTCTGTCACACTTTACGACTGTTGTGACAATTTATCCAGATAAAACATTTCTGCAGTTCACTGTGTTGGAGGACAGTAATAAAGCAAAAACATCACAAGTGACTTTCATGAGAGTGGCACAGCAACGTTTTGTTTCAACAGGAAGCGCACTAACCACATGAAGATGTTGTTTCAGTGATGCTATCTCTGACAGATGCAGAGGCTGCAATTTGCTCACTTCTGTTTCCTCAGGTGAACTTAAAGTCAACCTTATCCTACACATTACAGTCTATGAAGTAGAATTGTAGAATTACATTTGAATATTTATGCATGATTACAGACACAATTTTATACTTTTCTGTGCGAGAAACACTTTAGATTCCACTGACCAATTAGAGGCAGAACCAGCCCATGTTCTTTCTTCTGTCATTGGTTCGAGGTGTTAAATGAAAAACGTCCCCACTGAGATCCAGAGTAATGTGCCAAAATTTACATTTTTTTAATTTGGATCCCGAATCATAACCTTTAACTGATAAATCGTACATGGACCATTAATCCTGTTTCATTGCGTCATCTGTCTCTACAGTCACGACTAATGAACCAATGCAACCCCCTCCTCCTCCCCTGGTCCCTGGAGGGTGAGGGTGAGGAGGGGGGGGAGCTGCCTCTGCAGGACTGCAGCAGGGCTGGCTGGTCTTGTCAGCTGGCTGTGTTCAAGTGTCAGCTCGGCTCCCTGGATCAGCTTGCTTTTCAATGGCACCACCTCCCCTCTAATCCCTGCCTGTCATTCCGCTGCATTCACAGCACGGGCCTTCTCCTGCACAAGCCCTCAGCATAACAGACTTCTCAGTGTACCCACACATCTCTGTCGCTTGCCGTCCTTCACTCTCTTCTCCACTCTGCTCCACGTAGGTCTCTTTTTTTTTACCTCTATTTAAGCCTGTGTAAATAGCTGCACATTTGAGGTAAAATTAAAAACAACAGGCTATTAAAACAAAAACCAACAATAATGTTCGCAAATGTATTCAACATTCATTAAACTCTAGTGTTTCCCCACTCTGTCGTATTTATTCCTGTCATTCTCATTTCACTTAAAAGTCTCAATTTGCCTCCCTAATGTGATTGAATGTCATGCCAATAAAAACTCAAAGCAGCTCTGGTTGCAGCAAAATGATATCATTTCACAACATTTCCCTCTCCCTCTTTCTCTCTCTGGTATGGTAATGTGCATTCCTGCCTCAGTTCAGCTGCCATGACAACTCCTGGGTTTTCTCCTCATGCAGGACTGTGGGACTGGAGGGACTTTACAGAGTACGTCCTGTACTGTAAAAGACAGCGCGGACACACGGGCTGAGGGAAAAGGCTATTCCCATGTCGGGCACGCAGACCATTATGGAATAGGTTGCAGTGATATTTTACAATGCAGTACAGAATGAGACGTACAGCATGTCATATGCTGACTTTTATGTTATGCTTGCAGAGTGGAAGCTGCAGGACAGCGACAGGATGAACAGATACTCACATGGAGGAATGTCCTCGATGTGAAAGCGGTTCTTATCAGTGTGAAATGTCTTAGAATCATGCTATTTGGAGGATTTAACATTAATATTGTATTATTATTATCCCACTACCCTGCAGAGTTCATTGTTATTTTAGTTTGATGTTCTGACAAATACCAGTACAAAATTTGTTTGTTTCTTATATTTATTTCTTTCAGGTTTTGTTTTTTACTAGCTTTGTCTACAAATTGTGTTATTCATTTATTCTGAAATGTGTTGGGGTTTTTCTCTCCCCAATTTATCTCTTTTTGCATTACAAAAGAAATATAAATGCCATAATACCTCCATTTTCCACAGATTTAACCCAATACTTCTTAAGCTTAGTTGCTCAAAAAACCTGCTCAAATGGTGATAAATCGTCAATAACGCTGCTTTGATCCTAATTTATTGGTGGAAAGTGAAACGCTGAAATGCAATATTATGCAAATCACTTAGGTCTGTCCGTGTCTTTACCTGTGAGCGAGGCTGCTAATTGATTCCATAGAAACGGTTACGATTGGGAATTTATCAATATTGGTGTCAATGCCAATACTGGCTACATTAGTGGTATTGATTCTTATTCTTACATTCTCTCTATAAATGGCGTGTGCCTGTGGTCAATGTGCCATTTATTCAGTTATTTCATTATAGTTGCAAATTGATGTTGGCATGTTGTTAGTTGTTGTTTGATTAGACGGCTGAGAGCATCGGTGTGGCATCTAGACTCAGTGTCCCCGCAGGCTGACGTACACATGGGGTTTTTACTAGTACATAATATAACACATCAGATGTAGGGAAAATACATGGTCGTTCTGATACACCAGTATTAATGATAACTTTGATATTTACAAAATTAAATATTCAAATCATGTTAGTTATACACATGATGTTATTAGAAATAGTGCCAATGGTGCCAATGGCTCTTAAAATTGACCAAAAAATTTGACAAAACACACAATAAACAAAGATTGAGATGAATTTGACTGGTACCATTATTTTTAAATCTATTGAACTAACAATATCATTATTGTACTTTTTACATTTTTTTTCATTTTGGCCACGATAAATGTGAAGTAAAAATCTGCACAGAAAAATGTTTTCTTTCAGCTTGCTGTAGTTTAACTCAACATCACTGTTAAAGGAAAAGCTACAAGCTGAGGGCGGGGAGGTGAGCATGACAATAGAAAAACTGTAAATGCCAAAGATTAACAAATGAATGAATCATAGTACCTAATCAGTAACACACACCAATTTAACACTGGTTGTCCCCCTTCCATATATTCTTAGAACTGAACAAATCTTCCAGCCTGTACAACATTTTTCAGAATCTGGTAAAAGTCCCTCTCTGGGCACTGATGAGCTTCTAAAAACTCTTGTCAAATATTTAGAAGACTTCTTTTTTCTTATTTAAAATAGTCCCTTCCTGCCTTAAAATGGTTTAAGTGTAACTTCACTGTTGTCTCTGACTGCAGCTCGAGCACACCAGCTCACCTACAGCTCTACCAAAAGTACTCTACACTGCACAATAGCAAGTTGGAGCAATTCAGTCATACATGTTTAAACTGGAAACCGATTGTGAAGAACAATGATGATGAAAGTCCCACCCTGCTAGTCGACAGGATTGGTTCCTTAGGTTTATTATGTATGAAATCCCTGGAAGTCTGAATCTGTGTTTTCAGACTGCCATTGGTACATTGCAGTGAAAATGCTCAGATATGACATCAGCTGCTTATCTCGCTCATGTTTTGTCTCCAGCATATCAGAAATACCACATGGAAACATTAACAAGTTAAAAAGAAAAAAAAAAAAAGAATTTTCACTGGAGTTTGAAAAGCAATGTATTTTTTTTCCACATTTTTGTTTAAAATTTGTGTTTCTTCTATATTTTCCACTTTTCAGTTAACATCTCAGTTTGCATTCATAGAACACAGGTATAAAATATACAAAAGTGTAGCACGGTGAATGAAACCCACAGTGTGCGCGTAACGTTTGTACTGCTGGCAGCGCTGTATGCTGAATGCTCAATAAATCCATTGGTTTGTATTCCCAGCTGGTCTGGCGGCTCCATTAGCCATTTAAGAGCTTCTGCAGTGTTGGCTGATGGCTGATTTAGTCAATGTTGCTTTAGATAGCTCTGTCAGTATGGCAAGGTGACTGTGGCTGTGAGCAGAATGGGATTGACCTTTGAACCTCCAGCTACTCAGCTGTGATAAAACGCTGACACAATGGACTTCTACACCTCCCGAGTATCTCTCTCAGTGTCTCATCCCTCTCTCTCCGTCGAAAGTCCAACCCCGTGTATTATTTACTTGCTTTAAGAGCCAGCTAATTAAATCACACATCATAAATACAGCGCTCCTGACTTCTGTGCTTCTGTGTGTATGTATATCTTTAAAATACACCCCGTGGAGTTGGAGAGATGCCTACCGTTGCCTGCCAAGTACATTAAGCAGTGAATCTAAACTTTGAGTGTGTGTCCATATGTGCTCGCAACCCGTGAATATTTGCGGCTTGTGCGCTGCAATTTGAATAAGGCAAGTGGAGATTCTTGGCGGGGCAATTCCTCTGTGATTAACAGCGGTGCAGATGGTTTACAGCTGCCTTTTACAGAGGGAATTAACTCTTAATATTTACAATGAGGCCAACGCAGAGCACTTGGCAGCTGCTCTGCGGTCCAGAGTGCCAGAAACAAGTATGAAACCCTGAGCCGTTCTCAGGTCACAGATCACGTCGCTGCCTTTTGTCCAGCGTTTTACACGAATCCTGTATTATCTCTGCTATCAGATACTTTGTTTTTAGCTGCTTAGACACAACGCTTATCTGTGTGCAGCAGCAACAATAAGGAGGGTAAAGGATGGCAGATATTGTTGCTGTGTAACTACATCACAGTGTAGAAAGCAATGTTCTGTATTTTACTCAAAAATAGAAGCTGGAGACTTGTAGGTAAAGAAAACACGACTCATCCTTCACTCATCCTCTCTTCACACTTCGACTTCATGAGCTAATAATGAGATATGGTCTTTGTAGAGACATCTGGGTAACTCCACTGCATACAGAATGTGAAGTGGTTTGCAGCAGAGCTTTGTCAGTAAATGCTTTTGGAATTAACACATTGATAATATACTGCTACTCATAAAAAGGGTTACTACATTTGCAGAGCCTGTAAAGTGATTAAATGAAGCATCCAACTCTCCAAGTTGGCAAAAGTGGCTACAGCTGCGTTTAAAAAGCAATTCTGTTTCATCACTGCCTAATGCTGAGTTCACACTGTGGAGCTTTGTTGTTAGTGGCAGAACAAATTCCAGTTCTGACATAAAGTGTTCTTTACTGCCGTTTTATACCGGTGCAGGGCACAACCAGGAACGTAGCACGACATGGAATATTAGAAAGTGTGAGGCTGTACATGTGCTGCAGTTATGACATATGGGAGGGAAGGTCATGATGGGAAAGATTTGGAAGCGTTTGCATCATTGGACAACTCAAAATGGCAGCTGCCAGTCTTACAGAGCTGCTGTTGGTTCCTCATAACTAGAGAGCCTGGTTGTCCTAATAAACACAAGAACATCTACTTCTTCTTTGTTTTTTTTAACCTTACTCAGGACTTTTGGACCCCAGGCCATTTGGTTTAGGTGACAGGTAATGTTTTTTCTTTTTTTTTTGAAGATTTTTTTTTTAATATAAAAGAGGGACATTTGTCATGCATTTGGAACCAAAAATACACCAACGTATCAGAAAATGTATTTAACATAGTATAAAAGTCTAGAATGAATGCCAACTAATATTTTGCACATATTCCTTCTTGGGGTCCAGTGGACCCCGAAGGACCTCCTACATATGGCAACATGAAAGTCCTAAATGGGGTTAAAAATGACAACAATGACCACCATGCAGGAGAATAATTCAAACAAAGTGTCTAGATGTGCTGAAAATACTATGCTGTTCACTGTGACGCCATAGTGGCTAATGTGAGACATCCATGCTTGCTTTTGCTGCTAGTTCCCCACTTTTACTGCAAAGTTTTCAGAAAAATTTGACTTTCTCACTCTGAGTTTTGTCAAAACTGCTGGCTTCTCAGAGATATGCACAAGGTGTCCTTTGGTTTCGGTGCCACCTGGACCGATATTAAACACTCAAAGATGTAGAGAAATTTTGCCAGTTTAAAACATGCTGGATAAAAACTGACACAGTGTGCAAAAATGTACGACGTAATTGAAAGATATAAAAGACAGTTAAAAGAAAACCAAAAGTCAAATAAAACCAAGAAAGGCGCTTTGATGAAAGTGTGTTTTTAAGAAATGACATTACTGACTCAGCCGACAGGATGTCCTCGGGCAGATCATTCCAGAGCCTCGGGGCCCTGTCCTCTTCAGTTATCAGCCGGGGCCCTGGAACAGACAAAAGACCTCCGCTCAAGGATCTCAAACTACGCACTGGTGCATATGTTAGGAAAGAGACATGAAGGGCCTTACAAGTAATCAGTAAAATTCTAAAGTCTGTCCTGAAACCAGCCAGTGTTAAGAGACAAAAACAGGGGTGATATGCTTGCATGTCTTGGTTCTGCTTAAAAGCCCGGCAGCTGAGTTCTGTATTGTCTGGAGTCGATCAATGCCTTTCTGAATCAGGCAGGTAAAAGGGCTGTTGGAGTAATCGAAGCATGATGAAATAAATCTACAATTGTCTCCAGGTCTTTAAAAGTTAAGATAGAAATATCTCCAAAATACGATCTAACACGATAAAAACCTGAATGCACAAGCCTTGTGGTGTGCTGCTGTCAAACCAGACACCAAGATTCTTTGCAACAGGCTTGACACGATCTAAAAGAGGAGCCCCATGACGTCAGAATATGTTTTGCCGCATGCTGCGAACCAGTTATGAGAATTTCTGTCCAAGTTCACCCTGGATAATTTGAATTAACCCACCATGCATGTCTCAGGACTGTGTAAGAAAACTGAAGCACCTTGAGAAAACCAACCAAGGCAGAGCGGCTGCAGCAGAGGAAAGGTCAACGATTTCATGCAATTCTACCAATAGTTGTTTAGACATTTCAGCATGGAGCAAAGTGGTGGATCAACTGACCATGACTGTGGCCTCACCCTCATGTTCCAACCTTGTGCACTCCGTTCTTTGTGCAACTGAGCAAAGAGAATGTTCAAACTTTCAGATTCTGTTGGGAGAAAAGATATTACCTTTACTCTGTGGAGCTTTAACTCCCATTTGACTTGAAGCTCATTTGAAGTGTGAAATATATTTAATAGCATCTCCAACACCCAAAACATTTCTACATTAAATAAAATGCTCAGTGAAACGATGGTGGAGGAGTTTTTGTTGTACACAGTCCAAGTCCTTCACATCCTGCAGTTTGCTGCTGCGGTTGAGTAACATCCCAGTGTGGGATTTTTTTTGTGCCACAATGGGAACATAGCATAATATATACAGCTGCAGCAGGAATGACCGCAGACCAAAATACCCTTATTTTAATCATGTAATATACAGTCTCTCAATGTACACAGTTCAGAGCACCAGTGGTGCTGAAAAATAGCACCCTGTGGGCGTATTACAGCCACACTGGGCCTATTGTGTATGAGCTGTATAAAACGTCAGCTTGAGATCCATTAAAATGCAGCCTGGTCGCCTGACCAACCTGCTGTTAATTCACTGCAAGAAGGGAACATGTGCTTATACATGCAGTGCTAAGGCATGTGTCTCGGCGTTTCTCAGGCTTTCTTACACTCAATACGGAAAAGCGGCTCCTGACGCGCTTCATCATTCATCCTTTTGGACGGTGTAATTGGTGTGGTGAGAGGTGCGCACAGTTTTTCATGGCCATGGGATCTCCATTAAAACCCACAATGACACCCGTCCTGTCGCCCCTGCCCCCACGAGGTGTTACTGCTGAAACGAGAGGAGCGAGGAATTATTAAGTGCAAATCACGGTGCCGTGCTCCGGCAGGGAGCTGTGCTAATCAGAGTAAATGATGACTTTAGCAAAACACACAGGGTTTATTCGACCGAGGGTGAAGGTGGTTGTTCTGCTAATGGCGTTCAGTTGAGGGGAGGTGGAGCGGGTTAAGCGTGGGAATGCAGTATATCTGTTTAATATACCCATGAATTATTGGTTGCCTGCTTGCTAAAAGTGCCGCATTTGAATTAGAATCAAATAGCTCTACTTCAAAAGGCTCAGTGCACATGTGATGAGTGACGCATGGGCAGTAACTCGGACCATAACATCAGTTTTTAAGAGGCGCATTTATCATCATGGAAAGACCTGGTGTGTATTTGAGTGAACAAGTGTGTCGTTTTGTGTATTTTTTGCTCATACATGAAAGTATGTATGCAAACACAATTCTTTGTTTGACGAGGCATCCTTTCTTTAACGTGCTTTTTCCAATTGCAACACCTTTTAACACAAGCAAAGTCCTTCCAAGGAGGCAGCAGATTAAAAAAAAAAAAAAAAAAAGTTTCACATTAAACAGCGACGTGTAAATCCTTCTCGAAACCTAGATTAGGTTTTAATGGACAATAAAGTCATCATTTCTTCTCAAAATTTATGAACTGTCAAAGAATATTAGCCCCGAAATCGAATGAAGTGTTTTAATGGCAGCAAGAAATATTGAGCGAGAGCGGGCCACAGTTTGCTCGTTTTGTAGTTTCAAGATAAGCCCTCGGAGTGTCTGAGAAAGACCTCTTCCTTATCTTCCAATTCTTTATTCATACACTGCTGTATATTCTCCGCTCTTCACAGAGACAAGCTCAGACTGCAGAGAGAAATGGGTCACTTTGAGACGCCACTTGTGAAACGGAGAGAGGAGAAACTGAGGAGATTCTCAGTTGGACTCTGACATTTTTTTCTCTTTTATCTCAGCATTTCCGTGACTACACTGGCACGACTGTTCATTAGAAACAGTACTACCAAAGCTGTATGTAAAATGTCGAGCTTAACACAGGATTTAAACGCGTTCTGCTGATGTGATGAAATATTAATGTGAGACTATGTACCTTGCAGTGAAAACATGCATCCTTTCCCATGGAGGGCACAGTATGGTAATTACTACAGCTTCTTTCAATGACTTTCTGCACACATAGGAAGAAGTAAAAGCCTCTAATTCAGCAAACCGCTGCAGACAGTTGGGAGTCTTGTGAACAGCAATCAGCTGGAGAGCTCCAGGCGAGCAGAGCCTTGGCACTCGGAGACCATGAATGAAAGTGAAATCCGTGAGGAATCTTCCTCAGCTCAGTCAGAGCAGAGTGGTGATGATAGCGATAATAATGATGATTGAGATGATGAATCAGAGCACTTCAAGAGCGACAGAGAGGAGTTTAGCACATCTATTATTCTTGGCGATCCGAACGGCAGCCCGAACTGTCCCTCCTTCCTCTGACGCTGGTGAGCTTCTCCCCTCATTCCATCAAGCCCAGTTCCTCTTTGTGCATTTAAACAAGCCAGACGGCTAGAAGAGGGCAAGCCAGGTCAACTTGATAATGTTTTTACAGTTATAACCACAGGACTCCTGGCTCGAGGGCAGAAAACACTGGCTTTCGAACGCTGCGCTGATAAGCAACAAGTGAACATGAATTTGAGTTATGGATGCAGTTGTGAACTGGATGTGAAGATATGAGCCGTTTTGGTTTTGTTTGTGACATAGAAGCAAGCTGTTATGTAACTAGATGAGTTTCATTTTAACACATAACTCGTGGTGCGTTTCCACAGTGTGTAAACTCCTCCACTGTTTTAAAACCCTTAACATGGGGACTTTTGGAAATGATGATGCAAACACCCTTGTTTACTTTCTGGTTGGGACTAAACTGTGGTTATGTGTCATTCCCTTATTCGTCACACTCCTATCGTGATCATTTTCCAAGGGAAAATGAAGACATCAGCCATGACTACAAGTGGTTGATCAATAACAAATTACAAGCCTCTGGTCTTGCATCAGCATGCACAGTGTACGTGAATGTTCATGTGATATGTAAACAACAAAAGACAGTGTTTGAATTTGTCTGTCAAAAAAATAAGTCTTTTTGCTTCCTTGAGATTTCAGCTTATTAAATAATTAAACCTGTAAATCCCAAAATAAAAGTGCGCACTAATAGGAACTGGCAGCTGAAGTTGCATGTGTGAGAAATAAGTGAGTAGATAGGCCCAAATTTCAGCATAGTAGGAAATTATATGTACCATGTTCTCTGCTCAGGGCTGCAGGGTGGCGCAGTTGGTTAGCTCTGTTGCCTCGCAGCAAGAAGGTCGCCGGTTCGCGTCCCGGTGGAGGCACCGGGATCTTTCTGTGTGGAGTTTGCATGTTCTCCCCGTGCAGCGTGGGTTCCCTCCGGGTTCTCCGACTTCCTCCCACATAGTCCAAAAACATGTTGAGGTTAATTGGTGATTCTAAATTGTCCATAGGTGTGAATGTGAGTGTGCTTGGTTGTCTGTCTCTAAGTGTAGCCCTGTGATAGACTGGTGACCTGTCCAGGGTCCAGTCCTGCATTCGCCCTAAGTCAGCTGGGGTAGACTCCAGCCCCCCACGACCCTAGTGAGGATTAAGCGGAGTATAGACGGATGGATGTTCTCTGCTCAGGAAAGCCTTGAGGCAGGCTAGAGTAAAGATGTTTAGCCTCAAACCAGAAGTCTCCCTACCGGGGTGAGGGTGTGACAAGGTAAAACTGCTTCTTACATGCTTAATTACATGAGTTCATTGAAGAGTTGGGTCTCGAAGATTGACAGCATTGTGAGCATTAAGAAAAGAACACTAGAAATTTGTGTCATGGTGTTTATGATAGCAACCATTCATGAACATGTTTGATTCAGTGTGCTCAAGAGGAGGAGATGCTCACAGACAGGTCTGTTGTCAATGTGTTAGATAAAATAACAAAGGAATAGGATTTTACCCATTACCCAGACAAATTACTGGAAACTCAATACGTAGCGGACACGTCATCGAATATATTGGCAATCAGAAGCTGTTGTAATGATCAACCCCTACTTATAGCATGCATTATTTCTGAAACAAGGCTACAATATGAAGTGTGTCAGAAAAGTTCCAGGACTGGTGTCACAAAAGATATATTTCAAACCCAAACTACGAGTTTTCCACTTCAGACAATCAACCAGCGCGTCTACAAAGAGATCCTGTGGCGTTTGCTTCGTTCAGTGCGCGAGAAGAGGCGAGAGTTGTGGCAGGACAAGTGGTGGCTGCTTCACCATGACAACACGCCTGCTCACAATGCCCTGAGCATCCCACAGTTCCTGGCTGAGAAGAACATCACCGTGCTGGAGCAACCTCCCTACACACTCCACCTGGCTCTGTGGGATTTTTTTCCTCTTCCCCAAGCTCAAGGGGGTCGTCAAGGGGACCCGTTTTGAAGACGTGTACGACATCAAGATGGCTGTGACGACGGAGTTGCGGAGGATCCCAGAAGAATCCTTCCAGGAGTGCATGGCGGCGTGGCAGAGAAGGCTGGGAAAGTGTGTTAGACTCCAGGGGGATTACCTGGAAGGTGAAAACTTGTAGTTTGGATTTGAATTATATCTTTTGTGACACTTGTCCTGAAACTTTTCTGACACACCTCATACTTCTCTGGATGCCTTAGCATGGATGTAGCCTAATACTGAGCTGAACATGAAGTAATGTCAACAGGTCTTGGTAAAAAAAATCCTATGACACAAAACTCATTCAGCATCAGCAGTCCTTAATCATTGCTATGGAAACCAGTAGCATGAGAGCCAAAAAACCAACAGCCAAAAGATGAAGAAGAAAAAAAAATAAAAGGCTCGGTCAAGTGCATGAAATTCATTCGCAATCAATAATGCAAATACTTTTAGTGCACAGGTTCAGTAGCAGTACCGTAAGAGGAAAACCAAAACAGAAAATCAGACAACTGCACAACATGCGGTTATCATGAAATATTAAAAAGCGTACAAAAGTGAGGTCCTGATGTCTCCGTGATGACTGGGCGTGTTGACAAGTTCCTGTGTTGTGTTTTTTGCAAAGATAAATGTAAGCAGCGACGGTGTGAAGCACAGCAGCTTTCTCCTTTTTCTATGTGCCTCTTGCAATGTTATTTGCAAACGCTCTTCATTATAAAACACCTGGAGGATAGAAATGTGCAGGTATTGCAGCAAATTTATCAAAGCAGAGAAAACATTCACTCAGTAAACTGTTTTAACGAGAAATTGACATATGCTGTACAATATATTAGACACAGCCTGTGATGAAGATCGTCCTAACCTTGTGGACTGAAATCCAGCCTGATGTGGTTTATTACACTCTGCTGTAAATGGATGCAGACACTTGTTTGTCTCTTTTGTACTTTTGTAGTCTTCATATTCTATTCATGATGTGAAGCTCTTACTGAGTCAAGGTTGAGTGGACCTATTATGGCTGATGCTGTGTGGTTTCTGAATGAAATACTGAGGAGTCATTCACAAGCAGCTCATCAGGGTACCACTTTCATCATTTTGAAACCAGAAAAAAATAAGAATATTCCATCAAAAATGTGGGCTTTTCCAACATGTTTCAACAAGCAAACACTTGATCCTCTCTGAAGCAGTGCTTACACATAAAGGTACACACCAAAATGAAAATTACCTTTCTCAAACACTGGAAAAAAAACAAAAAGGAATCTGAGGAACAAGTAAGTGTCCTTAGAAGCCAATATTGCCCCTTTAGCTGAAATTACCTCGTAAACGCATTTTGTCCATCAGTCTCTGACATCAGCTTGAGCCTCTCTTCCAGGCAAAATCCTTTCAGCTGCAAGATGTTTAAGGCTTTTCTTACATGTACTACCTGTTTTAAATGCCCCGCAACATTTCAGGGGGATTCAAAGCTAATCTTTGACTAACCCCTTACATAACCCTCCATTTCTTCTTGCTGAGATAGTCTTTAGTGGATTTGCTGGTGTGCTGGTGGGTCATTATCCTGTCGAAAGGTCCACTTCTGGATTTTCACACAGATAGCTTCACATAATCTTCAGCTTGATTTTGATATGATGCAGAATTCATAGTTGAGTCAATGACTTCCAGCTGCCCAGTCTCAGAGGCAGCAAAGCAAGCCCAAACCAGAACATTTCCACCACCATGCTTCACAGCTGGTCTGAGGGTCTTCTCCTGAGCAGCTGCCTTTGGTCTGCACCAAACATGCCTACTGTTACTGTGATCCATCTGTCCAAATCACATTACTCCACTGTGATTTGCCTGCATGTCCACTGGCAAACCACGGTTCTCCTTTGATTTTCTCTTCTGAAGCAAGCATGTACTTTGAAACCATCAGCTGCGAGAATTACCTGCAGATCCAGTGATGGCATTTTAAAGTTCTTGTAGACCTCTTGTGCTCTTGAATGGAACAAGTTGCAAGTTGTTTGCAATTCACACCACTTGTAACAATTTTTCACAGAGTGGAGTGATTTCTTTCAAATCATTTGGAAACAGTTCTAAATCCATTGCCAGACTCAGAGGCATCCACAACCCTTTTTTTCCCCCCAAAAGCCTTAGAGGGCTCCTCAGATCTTGACGTGATGACACCACACACTTCAGTAGCAGCGAGAACAGCAGACCCTGGATGTAGGGAGTTTAAATGAGACAGGAGACATGCGCCATCTGTTTCTACCAAAGAAGATTCTAATCATTGCTACCTGATCTGGAACCTCTTATTCTCATTTTACGGATTTGAAAGATTGTGATTAATGCGCCATGAGATTGTTACTTCTTTATTTAGAATACAAAAATGACCACAAAATGTAAATTTGATGTACTGTCCTTGCATATATCGCTTTACTAACAAGCACTGTTTTTAAGGGTTTTAAAAGTTTGATTGTTTTTTTTCACATGACTGTAGATTCCTGATCAGAAGATGCTCAGTCATAAAGCAACACAGCACTAACAGCTCCTGCCTGAGCCTCTACTGTGGAAATATCATTCATAAAAGGCGCATAATTCACACCCAAGAGGATTGCATTGAAAAGCGTGCAGATACTGAGGTGTGTACAAATACGCGAGGCATTTTTCTCAGATAAATAACAGACAAAGCATGGCTGACCTACCTCCTTGAAATGCAGAGCTGTGGAAAGCAGTAAACAGTAAAGACAAAATATTCAGGCCCGACCTCTTCAGAGACAACGAGCTACAGAAGAATACTTAACCTGAGTGCTGCAGGCATTATTCACAGACGCTCCTCCGGCAGCGTTTGCGCTTCCAAAACAGCTATTTGCAAATTCTTTCGGAGAGTATCATCAATATAATGGTACAGATACAAATATTATACAAGTTATACATACGGCATGACTTGTTAGGGTCCAATTGTTTCTTTTTAAGCTGAAAGATCTTATTTTAATTCAGCTGTGATCTATTATTCTCCCCTTTTGTGAACAACATAATTACAAGAAACCTTTCAAAACTGCCAAAGCCGAGAGCTGCCACGGTCGCGCGGATTTTCTCAACCCTGTTATCTCACAATCACTACTTAATTATCTTGTTATCTGCAGATAACGAGCGCTTTCCTTGTGATCACATATTAATTATCGTGTCATCCAGAGATAGCAAACTTTGTTTCTTGTAATAAAGAAACAGTGTGTGCGCGCATGTGCGTGATTGAGTGCTTCACAAAAACACAAAGGCTCAAACTTTGCTAAGTTTTTCGCCCAATCAAGCTTATTCCTGCTTCGAAACTCCATTTAGTGGATCAGACATTGTCATAGACACATTTCAAAGTATTCAGTGAGTTACTTAAAAAAATGTCAGGAGAAATAAAGGGCTTATTTAACATGATGACACTTGTGATTACTCATAAGAAAAGCAATTATTTAAAAACTCATTAAAATACAACTCCAAAACCTCCTTGATCACACTTTTATGTTGCAGTTGTAGAAAATATAGATGCCGGCCTACAGCTGACTGACCATCAACAGATAGCTTAGCTCTAAAAACCAAGTGATCCCTGAATGTAGCAGGGGAAAAAAACATACAAAAAGCACACACATCCATGTGATGAGTTCCAGGTGTTGGACAAAAAAAATAAAATAAATATTAGTCAGAATTTGGAAAAAAAATGTGGTCTACACAATAGCATAGATGCTTCCAAGGACATTTATTAGCATTTATTAAATTCCTATCTCATGAGTTAGTAATTTAATAAATGTTCTTGGGAGCATTGATGCTAGTATGTGGACTATTTTATCCAGATGATTCCTGAATGCGGAGCAGTGGCTAAAGTCAAAAACCCAGAAAAAATAACAATAAAAAATGGCCATAACCCTGTGATTAGTAACCATGTGTTGAAATGGTGAAAAGATGTGACCACATTACTGTAACGCTTTAATAAGTAACGCATCATTATCAGGGGTTAAAGGCTCCGGTCCCTGATAACCAACACTGCTTCCTGCTTCACATGCACATTTTGTAGTCTGCCTAAAAACACTATTTCACACTGAAAAACCAAATACAGAAGGTCTATTTCTTTTCTTTGACTTTATTAAACACAGCAGTAGGATCCAATTTGTAAGAAGGGCTCTGCACACTCTCTACACTCACATTCATTGATTATTTCTAACATTTCTTCTGACATCTCTTTGTGATATTATGAGGCTGTACAACATTAACAGATGAGCTGCTGCACAGATTCTCAGCTTTTACAGAAAAATAAATGGGGACAAAACACTTGCGTTTTGAATGAATTCCGAGCTACCAATAATTTTTTTAAATTATTTTTTAGCAAATATTGTTTCCTCTGGACAATTTCTTTCCTTCATATCAAGCGTATTACAGAAACTTTTCTTTCTTTTTTTTTTTTTTAAGTTATTTTTTGGCCTTTGTGCCTTTATTTGATAGTGAAGTGAGAGAAAGACAGGAAAGTGGGGGAGAAGAATGGGGGGAGGACATGTGGGAAAGGGCCATGAGCGGGATTTGAACTCACGACCTCCACATCGGGACTGTCGCCCTGCACATGGGACGCCAGCTCAACCAGGTGAACTATAGCGGTGCCCCGAAAACTTTTCTTTCTTTTTTTTTGTCGCTTAAATGCAATAACATTAGTAGCACTATGGATCATATCATAAAAAAGGCAACACACAGGTGGCCTAATAATAGAAACACTATTTAATAGATTCAGTCTATAAGACAGTTTAGATGGGTCAGAGCAATGATCTGTCTGTCAGTGGTGATAATACTAATAGTAACTGATCTACCACTGCAGTGTATTTGGATGTAAACGCAGAGCGATGTGTTGTCATCCCTCGGTGCTACACAGCGCTGGAAGGAGGCAAACTTTTTTTTTTCTTCTGCAGATTTATTTATTTAACATATTGCTTCATCCAAATTACCAAATGTTACAGAAAGTACACAAATAAAATAAATCAAAAATGAGAGTGCTCTGACTTCTCCCTAGTGGTATCTGCATATTTAGATAGTTAAATGTAATTTAAGACATCTGACTCTCAAATCCAGGTTTACAGAATACAGTGTGTAGTTTTCTGGAACTACTTTCTGCTTAAAAGAACAAACAAACAAACAAAAAAAACTGTCTGTAGTTTGACTTGTGAATGCAAATGAACAAGAGCTCCTCTTCTGTACAAATTCCATTTTACCAACTAATCACTACAGAACGCTACATGTCAGACGGTGAGAAAAAAAAAGGTTATGTGTCTTTTTATACAGTGGATGTAAACTTCTGGTTTCAACTGTAGAACTCTGTAAACAACTGAGGGAATCAGAAAAATGCCCAAATACATACTTACAGTGTGCAGAGAAAAGCTGTTATTTTTTTTATTTAAAAAATAACGCAGACAGCTGCTCAATTTGCCGTCTTAACTCGCACCAGTCTCATAAACCACCATACGAACAGTTAGACGACACGCACATCTTGCTTGACTCCAGCTGACTAGCCGGCTCCGACTATCTCACAGTAACTCATCGCCAAGAAGGAACAGACTCAAGAAAGACACGCACCAACAGGAGTTCTCTCTCAGCTGATGTCAGCACACATTTGATGTGGAGAAATACAAACAGCAGGAGCTGATGAATTAGTTTGCAGACTTTTCTGCTCTATTTGTGCTGAAACTAATTATCAGAGTGGGTGTCTGCGCCACGCTTAGTTGAAGCATCTGATACTGACAGAGCATTGCTGTGTTTTTTTAAAATAGCACAGCGATGACAGCCTTTCTAGTGCGTGGGTCATCCGTTACTCTTGGGCGTGAGGTTCGAAAAAGATGTGTTACATTCAAGTCTTGGTGCATTTTACCAGAAAAAATATGAACCTGTAAGTCATCTGCAAGCCTTTTGACTTTAACAGCATCTGTTTGTGTATTGTTACAGTGTTAACAAGTCTAGTGTGGTCACGTTACACAAACAGTGACATCTGCCTGAGTATCAGTAGGAGAGTTTGAAATATCTTGAAAGAAACACTTAGCCTTCTGAATATTTCATACTGCATCACCAATGAGGCGCCCGCCGAGACCTTCTCCATGATCCTGCGTATGCGACTGACTGATGAACCAGTTGTTACTTGATCAAAGTTCACTGTTAAGCCTTGCTCTGCCTCTGCAACATACTAAACACAGGCCTCCAGACACATATAAGAGGACACAGTTTGAGCAGGGACAGCACCACTTGTCGTCTCCCCGCTACGCAAGCAGCTCACTACAAATGACTCCTGTTGGAGCACAAAGTGGGGACATGGCTGCTCCGGCTGTGAGGACAACCGGCTCTCTGCCCATCGCCGCTGCTGCCTTTCTCAAAGCCGTTCCCCTTCAGACAGGCTGCTCCTCCGAGGGGCCCCGAGCACAAGCTGCTGAGGCTGCAACAATGAAGCAGCAGGCCCCCCGACAGCAGCAGCCAGCGGCCATTATCTTGCTGCATTGTGTGATCGTGTCTGCGAAGGGAGAAAGTGTGTGCGCTTGCGGTGAGTTTACTAAAATTGGTTTGTGTATGACTGTCCTCACCACATTCAAGCGGTCGTCCTCGTGTTTGTGTGGGCGATCATATGCGGGCCACAGCTGACCGCCCTCCTCTTTACAACAGGCCAGCTCCCGCCTCTCTTCACCTCCTATAGAAAAGGCCGACATGATCACTTCTAGCCACCTTGCTGGTGCACGGGGGGCTTGATTAATGGTGTTTAGATAGGCTGCCTTGGTGGGTTTACTCCACTAAATCATATGGCAGAGGTGGGTTTATTAGGCAAACTAGAGGAAATACAAGTCTAATGGTGCCACTTGCAGGATCTTTATTCCTAATGGTGCACCATGTAGGAGCTGAAAAAAGAAGACTTAGTGGTCATAACTAAAAGTAGAAAGTGTTTGGTTTAAATCACCTGAAAGAATGAAACTTTTCATTAGATGGTGTGGAAATGTGCTTATTTAATGTGCATTTAAATGAAGATGAAATGAAGACAAAAGCCTCTGGCGTTTTTTTCTCCCTCCTATTGCTTCATGAGGTTGTTGCAGGTGTATCTTGAATTGTAACGCAATGCATTTTAAATGTACAAGCGCCAGTTTCAATTCTCACGCCGATAGTTGTCATTATAAGTCTGAAGCCACAATCCATTAAGTATAAACCAGACTGTGTCCATTATTTTTTTTTCGAGGAAATGTGTCAGTTTTTTTTTTTTTTTTAAACTTAAGCAATAACGTGTGACTGGCAGCGAGTTCGCTGATAAGAAGCTTTGGGACCTGGAGTTATTTTGCTCCGCGGTTCAGAGTGGAGTTCATAAGAGGAAATATTTGCAGGCAAGTACTGTATGTGCTGAGTGGCACAGACACAGAGTTTTCTAGAATATAAATAATATCAAGGTCTCCCTGAAGGAGACACTTATAGCGACACGAAAAAAAAACAAAAACAACCTGAATTGGTAACACACAGTTTAATTAAGCTTATCCACATAAAGTTAATGGTTGATATTATTGCCCCTGATTGAAGTCAGATGTACTTAAATCATCTGATTCCTCTCCAATGAACAGTTTGCATTGCTGTAACTTCATTTAAAGAAAAGTCAACGTGACATTCTAAAGTATCTGCTTTACTGAAACCCAAAACACTAATTTGTCACGACACTTGTAGCATTCTGTTCATGTCTTTTCCTACTTAAAGTAAATGACCGTTGAGGTGCAGCGGAGCGTATGAATGTCAGATGCACAATGATAAAGGAGGAAAGCTCATTTGTGCACTTTCACCGACATTAGAACACCAGTTTTAAGGAACAAAGTGGAATTTCAATCTTATAAAGTATACAGCCATCACCAGGCCAAACATTCAAAAGGATTTATTCAAAAAAGTCACAGTCAAGTCTGACAAATAAGAAAAGTAGAAGAAAATAGTCAAATTGTCAAACCACTTGTCACTGGTTTCCTGGAGGTTGGTTTCAAACCTGCGCGGGCTTTGTGGACACTTGCTACTGGATTATTGGATGATTGTGGGAGGAAACGGAGACGAACTGGAATGAAAAGCTTAAACACAACTTTATATTCTATATAATACATTTAATTCCTTGTGCATCAATAACACACTTGCATGCTGTATTTTTGTTGCGATGCTGAATCTCAGTCTCCTACAATAAATAATTTCCTGAATCAATAGAAAGGCAACAGTCTAATTGCACCATCTTAAAAATATCATCACCTCAGTTGAAAGCACAAAGTGTAAAATAGGATTAACTGTTATGTAGAAGAGTTCTGCACAGATGCCTGCTGGATAGCCTGCAAAAAAAAAACTTGTGCAATGAAAATGATTGTGCAGTGCAATATTTTTAACATCTAAATCAGCCACTGTTGTCAGACCAGATCAGCTCCCTGGATATTTGAAAGTGTCTGACACAACCCTGCTAAATGTTTGGTAACCTGGCACTGGCTGCTCAGAATGTGGTCACCATCCCAGCATTAAGCAGGGCATGTGAAAGACACTTCACCTCAACGAGAGTTATGACTCAAAAACGCAGACTGTTGGGACCGTCTCCTTTTCAGCCCAGAAACCTCAAGGGGTAATGAAATATCTGCATAGTGAGTCGCAACTTTGCAGGTGATTGATTCTGCAAGATAAACTGTCAACAGTGCGGTTGAGCATTTCCGACTGCAGTATACAGATGGCCTCAAAAACACAGATTCAGACGTCTGGGGTTAAAAACAGCTCCTATCTAAAAAATACTCATTGTCTGATAAAAAAAGAAACCTTATAACCTGAGGAACCAGTCGCTCAGAATCAGTTTCCAGTTTAATCACGTGTGGCTGAATTCCTCCACTATTACGACTTGCTTTAGTGTAGCATAGTTTTACAATGTTTAGATAGCAGTTGTAGGTGAGCTGGTGTGCTCCAGCTGCAGCCAGCAGGGAGGGATGAGATTTGCACATTCTAGGGCAGGGGTCAGCAACTTTAAACACTCAAAGAGCCATCTGGACCCATTTTCCACAGAAGACAAAACACAGTGAGCCAAAAAAACCCTTTTGACATCTAAAATGAAGGAAACACTGCATTTATAATGCAACTATAGTGTGTTGCATTTATATAATCAATGAACCCCAAGAAAAGACGCTGGGTTGAAGGTTACTTTCAAATAAAATACTCAGTGCCTGTTTTAGTCCTCCTCGTATTTCGGAAATAAAAAGTTGAATCTAAATTATCCACTTGTAGCAAAGTAAAAATGACATGTGGTTGTCCTGCTGACTGCAGCTGCGACTGCTGACCAGACTCCTGACCACCTGTGAGTGCTTTGAGATGAGGAGGCGCTCACAGCAGCCCGCCGCTTGCTGAGGACAATAACTGCAGAACGATACGTGTTTTCATGTCAGAGTCTTCAAAACACCAGAAAAGTCTCCAATGGCACCAGAAAGAGTCGCTAGATTTTTTGCTAGTTGCTTTTGATCAAAAAAAAGTCACCAAGAGGATTTGGAAAGTTGCCAGATTTAGCGAGCAAGTCACCAAGTTGGCAACACTGTGCATGCCGGCAGGTGTCACACATCTGTGGTTGTGACGCATATTTTGAACGACAAAAAACCAACGCGTTTTATTTTAATTACGGGTGGGACTTTATTTGTTCTGACTCGTGTGTAAAATGTGTTTGCATGTAACAGCAAACTAAGGTTTTCTTTAAGTTCAATGCATGCCCTACAGCAGGGGTGTCAACCTCATTTTCATCCTGGGCCACATAAGCATTATATTTACCCTCAAAGGGCCAGTTGTAATTGTAAGACCGTATAAATGTAACAACTCCTTAACATATTGTTAAATAATTGTCTCTGCATTTGATTGTTATTTATTATTGTACAGCTACTGTGCATGCCTTTATCTTAAAGTAAGACACATGTAGCAGGGCTCCAGAATAACTGTTCCAATGGTGGCACTGGTGCTACCAACTTTCTTTGCCGGTTGCACCAGCTAATGATTTGGTCGCCCACCCCCTTGTTTAGGTTCAGCACTGCCACAGCTATTAATGCACCTTGCAGCTGATGAATCGTTGTTTTTGTATAACTTAGTTATGTTGCAATGATTTTCAGTGAGGGCTGCAAGGTGGCGCAGTTGGTAGCACTGTTGCCTCGCAGCAAGAAGGTTGCCGGTTCGCGTCCCGGTGGGGGCACCGGAATCTTTCTGCGTGGAGTTTGCATGTTCTCCCCGTGCAGCGTGGGTTCTCTCCGGGTTCTCCGGCTTCCTCCCACAAAGTCCAAAAACATGTTGAGGTTAATTGGTGATTCTAAATTGTCCGTAGGTGTGAATGTGAGTGTGCTTGGTTGTCTGTCTCTAAGTGTGGCCCTGCGATGGACTGGCGACCTGTCCAGGGTGTCCCCTGCCTTCACCCTGAGTCGGCTGGGATAGGCTCCAGCCCCCCGCGACCCTAATGAGGATTAAGCGGTGTATAGATAATGGATGGATGGATTTTCAGTGAGACAAGACTTCCATCCATCCATCCATCCATTATCTATACACCACTTAATCCTCACTGGGATCGCGGGGGTGCTGCAGTCTATTCCAGTCGACTTAGGGTGAAGGCAGGGAACACCCTGGACAGGTCGCCAGTCTATTGCAGGGCTACACTTAGAGACAGACAACCAAGCACACTCACATTCACACCCACGGACAATTTAGAATCACCAATTAACCTCAACATGTTTTTGGACTTGTGGGAGGAAGCCGGAGAATCCGGAGAGAACCCATGCTGCACGGGGAGAACATACAAACTCCACGCAGAAAGATCCCAGTGCCCTGATACAAGACTTGATATTTGTAAAATGTTTTAACCTGAAAATATATTTATTTTGTCACCAGTCCTCTTTTGATATCAGTCATTAGCTGGATACAGGCTGGACACAGGCTAATCACTTGCTGGACATATGTATGAGTTGATGGTATATTTTACCGATGTTCCCTGAACGCCTCACATACTGCTCATGTGGATGCTACCAGGTGTCTGCATTGCAGCTCCTCTGACAGGTCAGCCACTAAACATTAGTTGGAAAACAGTGGAAAGCGAGTTCTACACTAATTTGCCGAAGTTGAAAAGGTTTATAGAGTCAAAATCGTGATCGTTGTTAAAATGTGAATCTTCCAGATTGACTGTGGGGCTTCTTTTTCTTCCTAACTGACTCAGTCAAGATCTGTCTGCCTACACCTGAACACTTTTATCATCAGGTGTGTCCCTCTCCCTCTCTCAACTCGCTTTTTAAAAATTAAAAAAAAAAAAAAACATAATCGGCTATGTATTGTTGTGTCATTCGAACACAGCAACAGTGAAACTGACCTTTTTACCATCAGGCAGAGAAACACTGAGTGAATGGGGAAGAAATCTGACTATTTCCCACCACAATAACTGGAGCAGCAGCTACCTGTGCCGACGGAAGGAACCAGATCAGCCTGATGATCATCGTTCACTCACACAACGCGACCAGGTGACACTTCAGCTCGCACACACTCATAAATGGTCACATCAGAGCCCTGTGTAGGCACATTGCTGTGTTATTGTAACATAAATAGCATTATATTACGTTATATTATATCAGGTAAATCCTATTATTTATCAGATTAGATTTGGCCTTGAGTTTGACATATGTGGCCTAAAGTGTGTAAATGTTACTTTACACTCAAATGTGTTTAGAGTTGGAGGAATCTGTGTTCAATTTGAATTTAACACGCTGTTTCTAAGATATAGTTGTATTTTGGTTGTCAAGCATTTCTAGAAAGAATATTAGTTTTTATTCTAACATAAATATGGTTCTCATATAGCTGCATAAATGAATTCTTTCGATATGATACAACATCTCTAGTGTGTACACAGCAGTACTTCTAATTTAGTGTTTGTATATTTCCTGTTGTGGACGTGAAGTGTCTTTTTTTTTTCTTGTTCAGACTGTCACAATGGACAATAAAGCTCTAGTTTACCAATGTGTCACCGAGATAAATTCCTGCACATGTGCTATAACTCACAATTAAAACGGCTCGACAGTGATTCACACACATTCTCTGACTTGTCAAGAATTTCGAAAATGTTCATTATTTCATCAACAACCACAATGTAAAATGAATAATTACCCTTTTCACAGACTCTCTCTGGGGATGTGAAACATTTTTTCCCCATGGCAGATTCTTGGCTCTTGATACCTGTTTGGCAAGTGCTGCACAATGCCAGCGGTGACAAAGATGGAGATACAGAGTTATTCCAGGACACAGAGAATATGTAGGGCCTTTTATGCTGCGGAGCAATAGGCCGACTGTCCCGCTCATCTCCTTTGGTTTCCATTATTCTCCACTGATAAATGACTCTCGCAGCTGCCCCTGATAAGAGCCTTCCCTGCCTATTCATCAGCTCTCAATTCAAGGCTTTACACTTGCAGCATAGAAAGATCTACAGTAGCAGAGTTAGTGACTCATGGTTTCTATCAGGGAGAAGGCGACCTCCACATGTGCTGTTCTTAACGGTGGGTTGATAAACCACCACATGTAAGCGGGCGCAAACACATTCACATATACCTACACGCAATCATTCTTAAATGTGCTGTTTTTCACGGCTCGGTAGACATTTTGTGCACTGTAATACTTCAAATCTGTTGTAAAAAAATACCAACCAATTGCATGTAGTGTTGTGTGTGTATGCATGAACTGAATATTTCTACATATATTTTTAGCGGGGCTTTTCACAAGTAAGGTTCATTAACATGCTAGCATATTGGTTAAAGTATTGTTTTGCTTGAAACCTATGCCAAAAAATATTCAAAAATACTAAACATGTGAATCACTTGACTCACATGATCTGAATCAATCCAATTTCAAGTCATCTTCTGCTGTAAAAAGCACAATTTAAGCAAAGATATTTCATTAATTTGTTCATTCATTAAGCCTGTGAATGTCTGTGTGGTTTATCTGGAAAATGCAGCGCTTTCTGTGGAATTTTTAATGTTTTTGCTGTAATCCGTTAAATGAAATCCTGTCTGTCCAATCAGTGCAACTCTTTCTGTGCTATTTTGCTAATAGACCATCACATCCTGGGAGCTGAGTGCACACACATTCACATAGATCATACAGTACAGGCAGTTGTGCACGTTTTTCTATTATCATGCTGGAAGCTAGTGGTCATAAAATTACAATTTGGTAATCAAACCAATGTTTTTAGCATCAAAAAAATGATATAATAAAGTGTCTGACTGGGCTTAAAGGAGTAGTCAGCTGTTTAGCCAGCAGCCAGCACTAAAACTGATTTTCGGCCACATGAGCGGCAGCGCTCCAGGGATGGCAGTGAGTGAACGTTGGTCGATCCTCAACTTTGGTCAAGAGTAAATTATCTCAACAACCATTGGATGGACTGCCATACAATTACAAGCAGTCATTCATGATCCCAAGAGGAGAAATCCTAATTACTGTAGTGATCATCTGGCATTTTCCCTTGTGCTGCTATCAAGTTGACATTTGTGGTTCATGGTGGAATATAGGAAAAAGGTTTACTGCATCTATCTACTTCTTCTTTGGTGATCCTCTGATTTATTTTGTGTGCACAACCATGAGATTGACATTTTTGTTCATAAATATCAACTCCCTGGAGATATTCTAGGACCCACGTGGATGAATCCAAACAACTATAGTGATCTGACTTACCCTTAACGCCACAATCGGTCCTAAGTTTTTACTTATTCAGTGAAATATCTTGACAGCTAGTGGATCCTAGTGACTCCTGACTTTTCTTCTAATGTCACCATGTGGTTGGCATCTTTGGTTTTGAGTGAAATATCTTGACAGGCATGAAACTTGTTACAAATATTCAGAGTTTCTTGAGGACAGATTCTAATGATACTGGTGACCCCTGGCGTTTTATGTTGCACCACTGTAAGGTCAACATTTTAATCTGTTTTTGACTATGATGTCTCCATCAATCTTAGCTGTAACATTAATTTGCAGATTCTAACTCGCAAAACAAAAATGGTGAACATGGTAAATCCATCCATCAATCCATTGTCTATACACTGCTTATCCCTCACTAGGGCCGTGGGTGGCTGGAGTCTATCCCAGCTGACTTAGGGCGAAGGCCGTGGACACCCTGGACAGGTCGCCAGTCTATCACAGGGCTACACAGAGAGACCAACAAACACACTCACCAGTTAACCTCAGCATGTTTTTGGTCAGTGGAAGGAAGCCGGAGAACCTGGGGAGAACCCACGCTGCACAGGGAGAACATGCAAACTCCACACAGAAAGATCCCAGGCGTCCTAACCGGGGCGCAAACCAGGGATCTAGCTGCAAGGCAATGGTGCTAACCACCAAGCCACTGTGCAGCCCCATGGTAAATCTAATCAACTAAATATCAGCATGTTAGCTTTGGTATTTTGAGCATGTTAGCATGCTGATGTTAACATTTGGTGTAAATCCTTACAGAGTGTCTAGCATGCTTTAAAATGTGTCCATCTCGGGAGAAGGAGACATCATCTTATGTAAGTGAAGCTTTCTGTAGTCATGTTGTCACTATGGGTCACAATTTGAACTTTAAATCTGTTATCCCACTAGTGGCTTATATACACAGTGAATGGATATTTTTCCCCCAAGTTGAATGCACGGGAAAGGATAGCATTTGGGTTTTTAAGTATCCCTGTCGCTCACTTTCACACTTTCCAGGAAAATCTTTTTATGCACATAAAGCTGAACTGTAAGAGAAATAGAGCCTTCTCCAAGTCACGAACCCCAGTGCAAATAAACATACAATGAAGTATGTTATACGGGTATTGAGTGTCGAGGGTGGGCAAGTTATTTTAGCTTGGCTTCCTTCCAGAGGCGCAGCCGAGAAGCAAACTCCTCGCAGGCTGACTCACTGGTAATCCAGGATGGAAGGCATGTCAGTGACAGTCTGTATCTGCGCTGTCACATCCCATCGCTCAGACAATGTATCACTCCATTCATAGCACAAGCAAGCTTTGATGTGCCTGAATACACCCAGGAACACTGTCCTCTTTTAAGCCGGTAAGTGGGTGGATGTTGCTGACTCTTAATCTGTATATCTACATGGTTCCCTTCTCTACGATCAAGCGCACAAACTTCAAATAAGAGCCGCGGGGCCGTAAGTGTGTTTGGCAAGGGAAGGGCATGGATTTATGAGGCATAATTGCCGTTAATAACCTTAGGGCTTGGAAGGTTTCTTTTCAACACTGCTTATGTAAATATTATCTTAAGGCCCGCGGTAAATTAAATAGTTCCTCTCGCTGGCATAGCCTTGTGCAGATGTGTGAAGAGCCAGGAAGAAAAGCTTTGAGGAACCAGACTATTGTACACTAGAAAGATACCTGCACTGTGGACAGAAAGAAAAGATCCTCTTTTGTTGTAGCTGCCTAATACAGAGCTAATGCCTTCACAGCCCAGAAGCCCTATATTTGAAAAAATAACGAGCTTCAAGTAATGAATTTTCTTCCAAAGGGAACGTTCTATGTAGCATCTTAGTCTTCCGCTGCAATGCAAAAACAGAAAGACATATTTGTGATTTCGTGGTTTGGCTCAGTGCCTGTGAAGTCATCTGCATGCTATTTTGAGAGCACAAACAGGATCTAAATTATGTCCTTTCCAAATTTCAAAACCTATTGTACAGTAATATGAATCCTTCTTTCCCTCTGGGTTATGCAAATCATTTCCGTATGCAAGTTTGAGTTTGTACTTTGTAGCCAGTAGTTAGAACAAACCAAGAGCAGATAATAAAATTGTGTTTCGCTGTTTAGATGGAACAGTTAGACGAGGTCATTATTTGGTGGGATGTGTGTGTATGTGTGTGTGTGCTTCTTTAAACTGAAAATGCAGACGTGCTGTGTTGTCTGGCTAAATGCCCAAGAAAGATCAATAGCCTCCCTGTTCCTCTTATTCTGACTCGAGCATCTGGGATGTATGAAGACTGAATTAATGAGCGCTACATGCAACACTCTCCCCCCTGCCCACCATTGATTTGAGCTCATCAAAACCTCATTGTGTGAAAGTGTGGTTAGCCTCAAATGATCTCAACTGGCTTCACTCGATTAGGCTGTGAATAAGCCTTCCTGAGGCTGACGCCTCTTCTTGTTAAGATGACAGTGATGACAGGGGACATCGAATAAGGGAAATTGATGAAAAACATGTTGATTAATATGTCAACAGCAGGCTTGTAAATGATAAATATCTTAGTAAAGCTGATGGTACTTTGGGGTGGGAGTCTATTGTGAGAAAATACCTTGGATCAACAAAATACCCTAAATCATCAACAAAGCAGAAGCTGCTATGTAAGATATAGATTAAATTACTATATATTTAAAACCAAACTTTCTGCCATCAGAGCTGCTAGCCTCAGTTATAGACACCTTTTTAAAAAAAACACTCACTACAACTCTGAGTGCTTTTTACTAATTGACTTGACAAGCCTGTCTGTAACTTCACTCCTCACTGCTACAATGCCAGTTCAAATACCATGGATTTCTGATGATGTTGCCAAAACACAGCACAAGTTCTATGATGACATCCACCAATCAGCCACAAAAAATTAAAACCATCTGTCTAATAATGTGTGGGTCATCTTCATGCCAAAACAGCTCTGACCCATTGAGTCATGGACTCAACCAGACCTCTGAAGTGTTTTGTGGTACCAGGCACCGAGATGTTAGTGGAAATCCTTGTAACTCTTACAAGTTGTGAGGTGGGAGGTCCGTGGATCAGACTTTTACGCATTTCCCAGAGACGCCTGATTTGATTGAGATCTGGCTAATTTAGAGGCCAAGTTAACACCTTGAACTCTTTATCACGTTCCTCAAACCATTCTTGGACAATGTTAGCAGTGTGGCAGGGAGCATTAAGCTGCTGATAAGGACACTGCCATTGGGGAATACTGTTGCCATAAATGGTTGTACGTGGTCTGCGATACTGCTTAGGTAGGTGGTACACGCCAAACCCAACCGTCCACATGATGTAAAAGAAAATGTGATTCATCAGATGAAGCTCTTTTCTTACATCGATCCATTATCCACTTCTGATGCTTATGTGCTCATTGTAGACACTTTCAGTCGAGGACAGGGGTTTGCATGGGCACCCTGGAAAGTCAATGTGTGTTGTGAGACCTTTGTATCATAGGTTTTCAGTAATTTGTGCTACAGAAGCTTCTGTGGGATCAGACCACAACCTTTCCTCCACATGCGCACCAGTTGAGCACCCACGACCCTCATCAGTTCACTGGTTGTCCTCCCTTGGAGAACCTCTTGCTGGTACTAACCACTGCATATAAGGAACACCCCACAAAAGAGCTGCCATTTTGGAGATGCTCTGACCCAGTCACCTACATGTCACAATCTGACCCTTGTCTGAGTCCCTCACTTCCTTCTGCTACCCATTTTTGCTGCCTCCTAAACATCATCTTCAGGGGCTAGCTGTTCTCTTGCTGTCTGTCCCACTCACTGACAACATTGTAAATAATCAGTATCACTCACTTCGCCTGTCAGAGTTTTAATGTTGTGGCAGCTCAGTGTACGAAGGGTGAAAAAGGTTTCCAAAAGTTATTGTCCACCTCTTAACCTCTAGAACATTTGAATGACTTTGCATACGGTACAATAAATTCCAAATTGTACCTTCAAAATTTGATACAGATGGCCTGACCACCAAAAGAAACTTTAACAATTAGACATGGAGACAGAAAGCGGAACAATGGACACAATGCACATAGAAAAACACAAAGTGAATTAGAGAAAGCTCAGGAAAAGCACCCCCTTCCTTCTCCAGCAAGGATATAGCCGCATTTGTCTCCAAACAAAACAATAAAACCAGCCAGCCAGTAGTTGTTAATTTCCTCTTTGCTTCAATTGACTCGATAAGTTGTTTTTCCCCCTTGGAGACAGCAGCAGCTACTCTACAGGTGAAAGCAGGAGGGGTGAAAGAGAGGAGGAAATACAGAGGAAGAAAAGAAAGAGATAGAGTGCCAGCAGCAGAAAAGCAATTGAGGACTTGACTTCTACAAAACCCTGGAAGAAGTTAATCTAGACTGCCGTGGGAGTTTTTCATTAGCTTGGCAATCTGTTCCTGCGGTGAAGATGTAAGCTAAGTTATATTTTATAACTGTGAGCTCTGGGACTCTGAGTCACACAAAGAATAAATATGGGAACATTTCACTGGACCAACAGCTTGCCTAAATCTTAACATCCTTCTGGCTTTTTGGAAAATATTCTGCACCATCCCAGGGAAAGGTTTTGTTGTACGTGTATATATATATATATATATATATATATATATATATATATATATGTATACACACACAGTAACTTCTGTTTGTTGGTTTTGACCTGTATTTATGTCGCCTGTCAGCCTGTTCTTTATGTAAGACTAATAAATTGCAACCACATATCAAACAAGGTAGAAAACACTTTGACACTGCAGTTTGTCAGTCTCGTCATAACCTGAAACATTCTCTCTTCCGACTCTTTTCTCGCACATTCAGGACACAGATAGATGTTGTAAGAGTCACCCTGGTTTTAACACTCCACCCTTTTAGCTGGCGTCAATGCGATCCAGGAATTTATGCTAATTCCGGTGCTGGGCTCATTGCAGCAGCACAAGAGCATTCACTGAATGCCTCATGTAAAACTCAAGCTTGTGTGTTGCTAAATTCCTCATTCCCAGCATCCTGCCATATGAAGGAATTGCATGCTTAAGCACTACACTGGAAGCCCTTCCACATCAGCGTCATGGGTCAAAGTCTGTCCATCTTCCATTTAATATGTATTTCAAACCTGACTCCTAATACATACCCGGTTGTCTTTGGAGGGAAGTGTGAACTCTCATGATAGCAAAGGCAGTGGCCCAGTGCAGAATTATAATCAGCTCTTTCTAACAGAAAAGTCATCCAGCACCGTGGCATACTCCGGATCCTTGGCAACTTTTAATTAGTGTTTGTCCTTCAAGCCTGTGTTCCTCACAGCTATTAAGGCCCTTAAACCCTTTGCAAATTAATTATAAAAGACTAGGCAATCATAGTAATTCAATTTGGCCCTGGGCACCAGGCCTGGTCTTTGACCTAACTCCAGTGTGCCTCTCTGGGGGGACAAAAAAGACGCTGCAGGTTGAACCATCACACAACAAGGGATTTAAAATGAAAAATCTGGCTCCATATGTGGAGCTACAGCTACTTTCAATAATATATCTATCTGCAGTTTTAACCATTTTTTCCCCCCAGTGTTCAACTTTTTTTGGTATCAGTTGGTGTGCTTGTGAAAGTAACAGGGACACAGTCTTAAACAATTATCCCACCTTTCTGTACTCGTAAAAGATAAGATGATATTCTAATTTGTATGCTCAATAAGTCCCATTAAAGATGAGGTAAGCAATCATAATTTAAGTTTCCTGAGTGAATACTAGACTTCTGCATCTTCTCTTTACTTGTTTTCCAGGCTGCAGAAAATCTAGCCCGCAACAGAAGATTTTAATCAACCACTGTTGTTTTCACCCTGAGTAAGTGAGATAGTATAAACAGCAATAAAATCCATGTGGGCAGTAGGATGTGGGGGTGCAATGGGTTAGAGTGGGCCTTTCAATTAGAAGAGAGCATTTTAGGATTTTTTTTTTTCTTTTCTTTTTCTTTTTTTTTTTTAAATAATAGAGTAATACTCTATGTCAGCAGTAGGCAGAAGAGTCTTGGGGCTGATTGTCATATAGAACAGGGAAGTCAACAAGTACTGAGAGACAGACTACAGCATTGTTGGTTTCAGTCTATTTTCATGCTATATTTTTGTATTGTAGTGCTTTGGAAAAAAATGCTAATGTTAGCATGTTAAAACATTCACAATAATGATGCCAACATTAAGATGCAGATTCGCCATATTAAGGTCAATTTAGAGTTTCTGCATGACCAGTGCAGACTTTGAAAGCAGACAACAAAGAGCAGAAAGTGAATGCACACGTTCTATTTGTGCTACAATAGTTGCATGTCGGTCTGCTGCAGATGGTCACATCGCCCCGAACATCAAACACAAAAATCATGGAAAAAGAACACAGCTATTTGGGCTGCAGCACCGTAGCAATGTTATTATTCCTGAGGTGTGCTGAGCGCAGTGGCTGAACATAGCACAAGATTTTAGGTGAATTTACAATGCCCTGCCGTGTACAAATCAAAACACCTCTAAAGGTCGGCAGCAGCTACTTCAGTTACAACTCTTTTAATGATGAATTGTTAAGGTGTGGATGACTGAGCATCTCCTTGCGCAGTCTCTCCTAAAAAACTTGCAGTGCGGACAGCCTGCCTGATTAATAATTAAAGGCTTCCTTCAGACGTCTGCAGAAGGATGTGCGTGTGCCCTCACGAACTGGAGTGGATGATGCAAACCCTTGGGGACACATGGTTGCAGAAAGCATGAATTGTTCTATAGTTTGGTGTGTTAGCATTCTGATGCTAATTAGGCTAAGCATGGGGTACAACTGTAGCTGGTAAGCACACCAATAGTTGCGCAAGTATCAGTGCAAAATAATATCCTTTGACCGGATGATACATGATTGTAGTTCATCTTAAGAGGAAATGAATGTCTCCAAATGTCAGGAAGTAATTCAGACACTTCATTCAAAACTACAAGTGGCACACAGGCAGAAGAAAGAAGAAGAAAACTCAGGGGATCAACGATTACCATCATTAGGATTCACCACTGATGGACCATGGATATGTGTACCAATTTCCATGGCCACTCATCCAATACTGACATTTCACAAAAAGCCAAAAAGGCCAATCTGTTGATGGCACCAGAGAAAAAGTCAGTGGGCAGCCAGTTAGATTTATCCATTGGAGACCACATGCAAAATATGTAGAGAATTCCTTCAGTAGTAACAACAGGACCACAGTGGTGTTGTGAACAACAGATGGCCTGATGTAATATATCATTCAGGTTTATGGGCATTTTTATATGACCATCTAAAAACAATGTCATGCAAAAAATATGGTGTAATATTTGGATTGTTTGTGTGTTTGTGAACGACTTGGCATTTGAAATAAATGCAGCTCTGAAGCAGCGATGATTCTTACTGTATTTTCTCGGGAGAGAAAAGATTTAAGAGCCTTAAGATTTTCACAAGCTTATGTGGGAGCCGCAGAATCATTTCAAGATCTACTTTATGATGTCAGGAGACAAGTTTGATACACGACTAAAAATACTGGAAGCACAAATCAAAAAGGACCAGACCAATTACTGCAATCTCGCTGATCTTGAGCAGCAGCTGGCAGCATGACAGATGCACAGACACACAGCCTCACTGCACGTCGCCTCAGGGAAGCATCATCTTTTTCTGTGTCTCTCCTACGGCTAAGTTCATTCATAAATACGCAGTTCACCTCTTATGAGGATAAGACCAGCAGAAAACCCAAGACGATTTAAAAATTATTTATAACAGACACAAGCAGTGCTGTGCAAATCAATATTCTGATGTATTTAATAATAGTGGAGCTACTATAAGCAGTGTAGTAAAGCTTAGGATTTTGAGGTCTAACATCCTCATTTAAGGATCTATCATCATTGAGTAATGCCTCATAGGAGCCGGACCGTGCACACAGCAACGCGACGGCTACCACAGGAAGGTAAGTGTTAAAGTAGGCCAATTAGACTGTAGGGATTGGCTGGTCTGAGCTGAAGTTGTAGAAAGGAGGCCAGGACGTGTGATGATGAGCAGCTATTCTCCTCCACTCGGCTGGCAAAGCCCGCCTGGCATATCTGTAACATCAGAACCACAGACCTGGAAGTCTCACCGCCCCACAGAGTCCTGTTCTAGATATGTCATTTAATAATGTGCAGTGCCTGAAAGGTCCCCCTGTAGCAGAACAGTTGGTCTCCCCTCTCTCTGTAACACAAACTGATTGTAAAATATCTGCCAGAGGAAGCAGGAAGCTGATCAATACTAATGTTTTTGCCAGAGTATTTCCTCGGTAGCTTTCAAATCTTGCTTTTGTGGAGTGGCAACTCATTTTCAAGCCCCTGCTCAGTAATGAGACACGGAGCAGTAAGTGATACCAGGATCAGTATACGTTCAGCAAGGGATGAAAACAGCTTACTTCTCAGTAGTGGTACAAATGTATTGCAGCAGTTTTTTTATTTATTTTTTAGTCTGTTCTCAGTTGATGTCTCCTCTAAGGCTCTTATTCTGTCCGCTGACTATGGCTTATTATAACTTTGCGCTCACAACATAACTCTAGCCAAACACCACACAGGCCCACTGGGGCGAGCTGCAGCCTGTGATCATCCTAAAGTCCGATCATAGATTAGTACAGCAGCTGGACACAGGAGGCCTGTTAAACTTCTCCACATTTAAAGAGTCGCAGTAGTGGTGCCTTTATTGGCTTCACAAAAACACTGTGTTTATCCACTCTAATGCAAGTTGTAACAGTTGGCATTTCCAGCTAATTAACTTACCACTAACTGTAGCCACAGAGTGTTACTTCCATATCACTAATCAATCATTCAACAAAGCATTCCCTGTGAGTTAGTTCAGGCAGCTAAACTTGAGTTTTCTGCAATATGCCATCGCTGCTCTGATCATCCATTTGCAGGAGGTGAATTCTCGAAATACCAGTCTGATCTGGCAGTTTTCTGTATTACCAATGTACAACTAACTATTCACTCTGGCTTATTACCAGGTACAGATGCAAATGCGTTCCCTGGGACATGCAGATGATTCTTTTTTTAATTTTTAAAATGTTATTTTAATAGAATCATCAAGAAATCATTCAGAGACAGGGACTGTGTTTACATGAACTTAAATATCCTTGTTCATTACTAGGTTTTTGATGAATTTCATTGTTGTTTTTGAGTATGTAACAACATTTCCATGAACCTGGACAAGTCCTTATTGAGGCGTTTATTAACCCAATTATGCTAGCTGGAGCACGCCATAAGAACCCTGGATGTTGTTGCACGTATACATCTGATCCTGGTTTCTGATGGCTAACAACTATGTCGACAGTAACAGAACTTGTGCTCCTACTGTTGCTCTCTCCTGTTGTCATTAACGGTTAAACTGTCACAAAGCCAGGAAAAGGATTCCTGTTTTATGTGGAAAGTTTCCTTCAACGCCACCAGTCACGGTGATAAATCTTCATCCACGACTCACTTGTCCTATGTGGTGGCAGTGACACTAGGCACTAGACACTGGCTAAATATTGGTAATATTACCTTTAAGTTTGATGAACCAAACCTGCAATACAATGTTGACTTTTAATAGTGCTAAGGCCTCATTTTCAGTAGACAGAGTCAAATTAATTTATGTTCATCTCCAGACATTGAATAAACCCCTAAAAACTCATCTTTGTGTATCAAAATTGCATATTTAAACAATCTCTTCATACATTGAAATGACTTAGATGTAACTCTACACTGTTGTTTCCTCTAAAATGTGCAGATCTATGAAGTCTATGCACGTTTCTCAACCCACAGCTGTGCTACGACTCAGCTCCGATATTGTAAAACTACTCTGTGTTGTGTCATGGCAAATTTTAATTTTGTAGAAATTCAGCCTTACATGTTTGAACTAAGGGCTTCAAGGTGGCTCAGTGGTTAGCAGCTAGAGGACCCCCAGTTTACGTCCCATTTAGGACGCCTGGGATCTTTCTGCGTAGAATTTGCATGTTCTCCCTGTGCAGTGTGGGTTCTCTCTGGGTTCTCTGGCTTCCTCCAAACACATGTTGAGGTTAATTGGTGATTCTAAATTGTCTGTAGGTGTGAATGTGAGTGTGCTTGGTTGTCTGTCTCTAAGTGTAGCCCTGTGATGGACTGGCGACCTGTCCAGGGTGTCTCCTGCCTTCAACCTGAGTCAGCTGGGATAGACTCCAGCCCCCCGCAACCCTAGTGAGGATTAAGCGGTGTATAGATAATGGATGGATGGATGTTTGAACTAGAAACCAGTTGTGAAGATGAAGCATGATACCTAAAGTCCCACCCTGCAAGGAAACAGGACTGGTCCCTGAAGTTTGTTACCCGTGACACTCTGAAAGTCTAATTTCATATTCTGAAGCTGTACACTGCAATTTCAAGGTGAAAAAAATCCTAAGCCATGGCGTTGACTGCTGTCTCTTTATTAAAAAACAAACAAACAAAAAAAAAAAAACTCTATATGGACATCTTAACAATGGAAAAAAATGGATTTTCACCAGAGGGGATCTTTGCGGTTAGCCTTGGAGATACTCAGACTTAACTGGCATTTTGTGTTGTGAACATCACAGGCACCTGTACAAACAACTCATCTGTCAGTCACCAGGATACTAGTATTTTTCATGTATGCAGGGATATAGATGACCAGATTTCCCAGTGCATGAAAAGCCTTATAACTGGGATGCTGGGGTACATGTAAACACAATCAGTGCATCATTGCTAACATGGACATTTGTTGGCAAAACTGACATGTGCAAGAAATGAGAAGCCATGTTCAGAAACACTCTAATGGTCCTTTTAAGGCTTAGAGGGGATGATGGCATGGGCTGAAAGTGAAAAGACTAGTGCAACCATTGCTGCTATAATAAACTCTTAATGACAATCAAGAATGACAAGAAGTCAGATATCATCTACTTCCTCTTTAACAATGTGTAGCACTAAGTTGTATGAGTCTCTCCATCGTGCTTCTACTCACCAGGAGTACTTCATTGTTCAATCTCCTTTGTAAACAAAATAAAACTGTATTAGCTGTGCCAGAGCTTGAAATTGCAATCTACTAACCTGCCAAACGTGGGGGAAAAAAAATTTGGCCGATGCAAGTGAGCTGTCAGTGATCGCTATGAGCATTAATGAGAAATAGCAACTAGCTTGTATTTTACGAAAAGGAAACAGCATGTTGTGTCAGGATGGATTTATGAGATCTAAAACAAACTGTTTTATTGCTGGGACAAGCACAAATATAATATTACTTTTTTTGAACAAAATATAATGTTATGCTCTCTTGTCAACATCTTGCATGTACATTCTCTGCAGGAGATCGGTCATATAAGGACAGACAAGTGAAACAAGAACATTTTGCACTACAATAAAGCATGAATAGAGTATTTTATATTGCCAGTGTGTTCCTAAATTTGTTTACAACAAGTGCAAGGCAGCTGAAGGCTATGGAATTTTTTTCTTCTGCGCCTCTCTTGCATTGTGTTACTCTCAGTAATGGAGAAGGTCAAATGGGGACAATGCGAGGCTGCATGTTTGCAAGTAAATCTGCTCTGGTGTCTCCAGTGGTTATATCAGCCCCTTAGTTGGTAATCATATAGTGTTTGTAGAGTAAATTACATTCATAAAAGACACAGAAGAAAGTAGATCTTCTCCGCATAATCCATACTCATCACATAATGGACACATTGTTTCCGCTGAGTGATCACGTATGTGGAAATAAGAGCCAAAGGCAAAAACAATAGAGATCTGTTATTTTTTTAATCACAGAGAAAACAGTGTAGTGCGTGTTTCTGTGTGTGTGTGTGTGTGTGTGTGTGTGTTTGTTTCGGCTCTACGAGGAGAGGCGGTTGTTTGATTGCAAAGCACAGATATGTGTATATAGCAGGGCCTGGAGGTCAGCGCAGTAAACAATACTCCCCGTGATAAATCCTTCTGTCTGTTCTCTGTGTGTGCCTCGCTCTTTTGATTTATTCCTTCAGAGAGCATGAGGAGAAGGCAAAGAGAACACACAGATAAATAATTCAGAGGGACATTAACATCAAAGAGGGCCGCGGGGAAACAAAAACACGGCCATTTGGGTCGATGTGCCGTTTTGGATTAAACCAGACATAGTGTGTGTGTGTGTGTGTGTGTGTGTGCGTCTGCGCGCCACTTAGCATGGCCTCGCCGACGGTGCGAGGCAGGTGGACGTTCAGGCGAGGGGGCCAACATGCTCACAGATTGGGTCACCTGCTCCGCTTCCCCGTCGGAGACGAGGCTACCGATCAGAGTGGAGAGCGGCACTAATTGATGCTGATGTTCTTGCGTTTACTTCACTTGCAAACCAGCAATCCCCCAGAGGACAACAAGGCACTCTCAGATCCGCAACTGTTGTGCTGATGATAAATAAGGAAAATTAGCCCCCAGTTGACTGTCTTGGTGGTTTACATGCCCACAGGGATGCATCTCGCTGGTGAACAGCTCTGTGTTGGTGTCTCATCAAGTCCTGTCATAACATCCCCATCCAGAGCGGCGCGTCGGTTCTCTCTCGTTGCTGGAGGCCGTGACGTCTCTCTCCTTGATAGATTTCTTCCCAGAGCGTCTGTTCAAAGCCCTCGTTTCAGCCTCTGGCCCGTATGGAAATGAGGGCTAATTATGAAAACAGAAACAATAAAGGTTAATTGAGCTAAAATTGTGCTGTTTTTTACATTTTTTTTTTAATTTTTGAAAAATAATTATAGGAAATCTATGATGAAAAGCAAAAACAAAGGACGACAGATGCCTCATTCGCTGCTTCTTTTCAGTCATTCAGAAGCACTTTAATTCAGAACATACACATTTAACAGATTTCACCGGCGGTTGAAAGAAACAATCACTGGAGGCAGCTGTGAAAGAGGGAAGTGTGTGTTTTTCACTCTCACACACATCCAGTAAATACAAAGGGCACTGCTGAGTCAGTGTTCGCAGGAATTTAAGCATGACTTGCAAAAATGCTGGTTCAGTTTTTGTTAATAATTTGTAAGTATGCCCTCGACTGCTTTCTGTGCCCATATTTTTTTTTTCAAACTAGGCACATACAGTGTGTGCGATAAAAAATATGTTACCAACGGGCCACTGAGATAATAGCTGCTGACCCATGGAGACCAACAGGATTGGAGGTAATGAGTCTGGGAACTGACTCGACAGATTTGTTTATTTAGCTGTGGAAAGAAGAAATAAGTGCCGCACACACACTCACACACGGAAACACACACACATAGAGCGCCTGGTTGGCAGCTTGTATTCTAGGCAATGTTTGGTCCAGATATGGCCCGAGCAGCAGCAGCTGGTCTCAGTTTAAAGCTGTGACACAGGCTAGAGTTTTCTGGGTGACCTTGGAAAGTCTCCGGGGACATTCACTTATGTATCCATTCACAGTGCCGGCTGATCTGCTCTGGCTGGGACGTGTACCTGCTGATCACACCATCTGACGTTCTTGTGTTATGTGTATTTATGTGTGAATGCTGTTGAAATTCCATGTCTTTTTCTTCTACGTTTTGGAAGCTTTCAAAAATATAGACGCAGAGCAATGCGACTCATTTTTCCTCTGTTCCCCGATGCTCATATCTCTGTTAGTAAAGTCGGTTAAACAGCCTCTTCTGCTGCCATCTATTGTGATTGAGCTGACAGCGCTGTTAGCACCCAGGCAGAAGAGATGCTCTGTAATGCGCTTAGATTTTTATCGCTGAACAATGGTTGCGACCCACACTTTTTAAGCCTTTATTCGATTGTGGCAGTAGAGAGAGATAGAGACTGGAAATGGGAGAAAGACACCAGAAGAATGAGACACTGCAAATGGCCCAGCCGGCTGAGAATCACACTGTGGACCAGCAGCTTGCGGTGTTTGTGCCTGTATAGTACGCACCCTAACCACTCAGCTGTTTGATCAACCTGGACATGCACACTGTGTGATGTTTTCACATTACAGTTGGACACAAAAACAGGAGTCTTACTAGTAAACTATGTCACTATATCACTTGTAGGGCTATAATAGGAGGTCAGTGTATGATGGCTGCTTAAAATTTAAATATCCACCCTGAACTGTAATGACTGTTTCTCTCATATACGCTGCTGTCTGGATAGATAGATAGATAGATAGATAGATAGATAGATAGATAGATAGATAGATAGATAGATAGATTCTTTATTGTCTGTCTTGAGCAAAAACAGAAATTCATCTTTAAAATGGCTCAATGAAGAATTAAAGAATAATTAACAAAACACCCAGGCACACTTACTAAAACACATTCAACAACAGTTTAAGGAGAGAAAGAAAAGTGTTCTAATGATTACACACTTATGGCCGGTTCCTACCAGGGATGGAACAATTCTCAAAATTCACGGTTTTGGTTCATATCACAGTTTTGCTTTTGGTTTGGCAAGTTGGTTACACATTTTGCATCACTTTTTAAAAAAAATCTGCCTCTTCATTCGTTTCCTGTACTGCTCCCTTGCAGCAGTCTGAATTGAAGCTAATGGATCATCTAACTGTACTTTGTCTTGCTACTTCTAAGACTGACTGACTGCTGCATTTGACACATCCTCGTTGCCACAACTGAGAAGTTTTGCCGTGTTAATAGCACAAGACTTTTTTTTTTGAAGGCTCTTTCATATCAATTGAACAATACATACACACCCCCAACTATGACTACAGAACAGAGTGGGTCAGATTAATGTTTATTAAGCTTTCGTCTTCTGCAGATTTATCGTACCCACAGGATGAATCCTTACGTGAGCTCTGATGTTTCATCTAGTCTAAGGTACAGTTTGCTAAAATATCAACAAAAAACATTAAATACAGTGTTGCTTAGTGAGGCTGAACTTCAGTGTTTTCTCCTGAAGCTCTATTAGCACTAACATCTAAATATTATATTTCCATGACGTTTGTGAAGCATTTTGATGTTGAGGTTTATTTACCAACCCTTTGGTCTCTCCTGTAGTTGGTAAAGAACAGCAAAAGCCAACAATGACCAGCACAAACTGTGGACTATGCCAAAATCCATCTAAGCCATGTTTTCACTGGTTATTCTCCTCAGAGCAGAGAAGCCTTTGAAAGAGCAATCAGACAATGATGGCGCAATAAAATCGACAAAACCAGACGATTACATTGCCAATAGAAGCATTCCTGCATAGAGCCTGATCAAAAAGTCAATTTAGATTAAGTGCTTTTGCATAGAGAGCCAATAGAGTATTGATCAGCCATGGAACCAAACACTGCATCATATTCAGTGGATGACTCTGCTTAGCCCATATCATATTTGTAATTCAGATCCAGTGCCTCACTTTGGTAGCATGTTTGTCAGTAAATTTGTGTTTCTATTTTCCTGCCTTTCTCACTGACTGCTGCCTATTGTGTCTCCCTTTCAATAGCTCAGTGTTTGTAGAGAGCTGCAGGTGTGATTGAGTCTCATACTGTTGCAGAATGCCAGCCTGTCCGTGAAGTGCATACAATCAATGTCCCTAAATCATTCTGCTTGACTGGCAAGCCTGCAGCCTCAAAGAGGGGAAGCAAGGTGCCACAGTGTTCAGATCACAGCATCATTAAAGGCCACACAGGCTTTCCTATAGATGGAAAAAGGCCATGGTGTTATAACTATTATAGAAAATGCTTTTTAAAATGAAACATGCAAGCCAAGTATAAACACATCTTTTAATGGGGTGCCTAATGTACCAACCCATTCTCAGTCCCAGAGTGTCAAATACCGTTAGCATCTGACATATATGCATAGGGTGTCCTCTGGCGTCAGTGCCACCCACGTCTATATTTGACGCCAACAGACGAGTAGGAGTTTCTTCAGTTTAAAGGAGACTCATAAGGAGGTTGGAACCCTGGAGGCAGTGTGAGTCACAGGATGTTTACCCAGAAGACTCAGGTTCATACCGTGTGTTTGACCCTTATTTTTTTCTTTTTGTTTCACTTTATTGTGACTACATTAAATTTAGCCACCAAACTGTCTTGGTTTTAGTGCTGTCAAGACCAAAATTATGACTCCAATTCGAAACTGGCTTAAATATATTGCAACAAGAGGTTTTCCTTGCAGCATGTGGATAATGTTGTGAAACAGTACATTTTAACCCACAAAGTTACAAATTACTTACAAGAGTGAAATACTGTACCACAGCATGTTCAGACGTTTTCATATCCAGCCAGGCCTGGAGGAACTCTACAGTAAGATCAGCTCTTTACAGGACCACATCTCTCCACCTTCACGTCACACTGCTGCTTACAAAAGGTTACATCCTTGCAGAGATAAGTGGGAGCAATATTTTAATCACCCACTTTTACTCTTTCTGTAGAAATCTGGTTCGTTATTAAAGCTGCTATTATCAATCTGCATACTTGTGAATGCCTGACTTTTAGTGTGTTGCAGTAACATGAGTTAAAGTTATCAGTGTGAATTCTACATTTGCATGAAGGGATGTTAGTTAGCAAAAATGATGAAGTCAAATTAGACAGTTATCATTGCCCTTAACTGTCTCATCAAACTACAGTGGTGAAAAATGTGCGCTTGTCACAAAATACACCCCTTGTTATGTATCACATTTACTGACCTGTTCCTAGAAGTCTTTGAACAAGTCAGCATGTCTGTCAGCTAGATGTCTTGCTATGCTGGACACGTTGGCTCTCCCAGTTGAGGTTTAAAACATCTTTTACAAATGCATTTTGTGGTGTCTGTGAGCACCCCCTGACTGTCAGCTGTAAGTGAAATAATGCCATAATTGGCTTTGTGCATCTATTCTGAGGCTAAAATACTCTCTTTCACAACATTAACTACGTGCTACAAGGCAAGCCTCTTATTGCTTAAAAAGGAGCAATAGTGGCAACACAAGATGAGGCAATTTGGTTATGGACTCAGTGCTTCTATTTCTGATCTTCCTGGATTTTTCTAGGTTTATCAAACTATCCTGCATGTTGAAATGCAAGTCAGTGGTGATGCCAAAGTGGTTCTGACAATGGGGCTAAACTGTATTTGACGAGTTGGGAATGAGACTGTGTGTAATGTACATTTTAAATTTTTTGATGCCATGCAGAGTTTATGTTGTCATTATTGTTCTAGGCCTTGATTTTGTGTCCTTTTAAGTGAAACTTAGATTTGTCCACTGTGGTCTTGCAGGGCTCCGGATCACAGTAAGAATGACTATTTCCAAGCAGACTGAGCAGCAGTTCATTGACAGTCTTCTGCTTCACTCGCACAACAACACCAATGCATCTGATAAAACAGAACACACCATTCAAGCAGGCATGAGGTTTCAGTCTCGATTTTTAAACAGGAAAAGAAACACGGTGGCTGCCCTTGAGATAAAAAATCTATCCGACATTTTCAACAAGACTAGTTTATAAATAAATTTGAAGCAAAAAATAGAACATGAAGTTCCAGACAGCAAGCTACTTGTTTTTAGATCTACCACGCTTAGTTTTAATATGTTGAGAGTTTGGAGAGGCTGTATATTCCATCACCGTAACGTTTGCTGATTGATCCATTACTGACCCGTCTGTGCTGATTTAATTCTTAAGTCTGCATCTCCAGGCTTAAACCTTACGGTGAAAAGTATCCGGCTAAATTTTCATAGCTGATGAGGTTATGGCAGTAATTAGGTTAAAATGTACACCCTTGTCTAATGTCAGAAGAAATTAACTGTTAAACACAAGGACCTCCAGGGTATGCAGGTATGCACGCCCACATAGACTAGCTGCAGCTGCTACAGTGTGTCTGCCTCCATATCTGCCCTGCAGAGGCTTCCCCCCACTCTGCTGCTGACCTCTGTGATAATAACATCCTCCTATTTCCTCTTTCCACACCATTTATAGTGGCCTTTCTGTGGGTTGCAGTAAACTATTCGCCTTTGCCTCACTGTTTTATACTCACTTTTACAGTTTTTTTTTTCCTCTCTATAAGTCTGTGTCATAAAACCAATGTGTGGAGTTTAAAAGCAAAATCCACCCTTGGAGAAAATGTACATTGTTCTAATGGAATATTTTTTTGGAGAGTATCATCATCCTCTACAGTCTCTTTGTTCGCTGAGCAGTTTGGATTGACCACGTTTAGACGACACTTTTTTGGAGTTGTTCTGAATTAGTAACCGACTCAGTGTGCTTGTAAAGTTTTGTGTTTGAGGTAAAACAGTCCAAGGAGTTTTATTGTCATGCTGTGAATCAGGAACCGTCCCCAACATCACAGTAAAATCATCACGTCTGCTTGAAGATTTTCCATCTTGCAAGCTCCTAGATCACTCTCTAAAAGACATCATTACTTCAAGATCTGCTGTTAAGCTCAGCAGAGACCCAAATTACTGCAATTTTGGAGAAAAAACAAGAATTTTAAAGCAGTTTCTCCTCGTGAAAAAAAAGTTTTGCGGTCACCGTCTCAGTACGACTCTAACTGTAAATGTTTTCCAACACTTTCCAAAGACAGCGCATGCTTTATGTGTCTCCATTTAATACTCCGCTTTGATGTATCCAATTAGCAGATGCTGATAAAGACATTCCATCATTGTACGCCATGTGCAGCAGACTGTGTGACTGAATAAGGAACAGTACGCACTTCAGATCCTCTATTTCAGCAGCCTATAATTTCTCAGTAAATATTGCGACGATAAGGATTAACACACTCTTCCCCTCTGTTTTAGGATTACTTCTGTTTGCTATTGTGATGTGGTTGGAGAACAAGCCTCGAATGCTGATGGTATTACGGGTGACAGATTTACAAGGATAATCTCCTCAAAGGGTTTAACAACAATTTGTAGACTGACTTATCTCTTTATCCCATAGCATTAAAGTCTATAGGAGGAATTACTGAGTACCAACATGATGAATGATGATGATCAGTAATGATGAACTTTAGAGTGGTTACTAAAAGTCTGATAATCGTTCTTGAGACAAACAAACTGAAAAGCAAAGACTTCAAGGTTTATTTATTTTTCTTTTTATTTGTATTTTTTACAGTACGGCACATCTGTTCAGCTCAGATTTTAGATTCTGTTAAGACATCTTCCTCTGTTGGTGGTCATTTTCTGACACTGGAATCTGCTGCATTTCCATCTTCAGTGGTGCATAGCAAGAGGAAACAGAGTGTTGTGGTGTGGTTTGGGGTTATTTTGAGATCTGAAGTGCAGCTGAGAACTAGGAGGAACACATCATCAGTGTGGGAGGCCTGGCTTTAATCATGACCTATCAAATCACATTACTTTCCTTCTTGAGGAGAGAGATTTCTCTTTTGGTTGCAGCGTTGCTCTGGTCAAAGAGAAAAGTTTGTGAATGTAGGAAAACGTTCAGTAATATTTGACTTGGAGCCAAATAGAATTTGGCAGCAAATCAATGGGACAATAAAAAGGAGCCAGTTCAAGTGGACATGGCCATTTCCACGACTTTTATGTTGGGCTGAATATCGCTGACGGCATGGCCAGCTGTGTGTTGTGTTGTAGTTGGAATGAAATATATTGGAAAATCAAGTTGGCCCATGTGTCATTTCCAAGTAGAGGATAGGATTTGCTCACATCATGCAAATAGTACAGAACAAGCACTTATGGCCAAGAACATTTTTGACCTGGTTTATGCAGTAGAGGCACGTGGCATAGTGCAAATAATAAAATCCTTGACACCAAAACTGCACAGCAACACTTGAACACAGTGACAATCCCCTTTTGAGCACCTTTCCTCCTACTTCAGTGAAGTCATGGTGATTCATGAAACAAGTGTGCCTGCGTGAGTTAATTGTCACGTTGGCGCCTTAGTGTTTCATCAAATGTCATAAATTCAAGAGCCTGAAAATGAATCACTACCTTGTAAGTGTGTTAAACAGCCTTGGATATTTTTATCTAACACTGAACTGTTGGGGTATAGTTGCAGCTTTTGCTATATATATATTTGTTATTATGAAGTATTTTCTCACCCGCTGTGAAAACAACAGTCTAAAGGCATGCTGGGGGTTCTGCGAAGGTTGTGCTAAATGCCAACATTAGCATGCTAACAAGCTTGCAAGCACAACAGGCAAATGCATGGTAGGTACATGGTTTCTAATGTTCATCAGCTTAGTTTAGCAGAAAACAAATGCAGAATCATTATCATTAATCATTAACCAAACTTCTGGACCAGTTAAACTGTGGCAAGTTATTTAACTGCAAAAATAACGTAATGATTGCACTCGAGCAAAAATCAGTGGATCACTAATATCTGGAGTTCATCTTCTCGGAATAATGAGTGTTCAAACTTTGATTACAATCCATATAATTGGGAATGGGCGATCTTAAACTGGCTTCAGATCTGCTTTATTAGAGGAATTGTACAAATTGTACCATTAAGGGTGATGTTGTAAACAGTATGTCAGGATTCAGTGCTCACTGGGTTGTCCGGGGCCACTCCATCTCATGTCTCTCTTCCTGTGGTGCGGTTAGGCCACTCTCCTGCCTCTCAAGTGTGTCTTTAACCCTGTGGACGGACTCCAACTCCGTCATCTTAGACTGCAGACGGTGACAGTCGTCTTTTTGCAGCTCTACAAGAGATTCACCAGAATTTGCAACAGGTCAACAACTGGTGCATGTGCCACTTTACCAAGCTCACAAAGACTGCATAACAGAACAAAGGCACCATAAAGTCCACCCAAGATAAGAAAACCAACTACCACCGCCAGCTGCAGTACAAGATAGAGGACAGGACTTCCCGGAGAGGCAGCTGAATGACACTGAGCACCGCCACAACATCGACCAGGCCAGCAGGGTCCAGCTGGTTTGCAGCGACGGAACTTTTAAAAGAAGATCACAAGGGTTTCACCGTAGGATCAGAGTGAAAACAGGATGCAGAGACTTATGACTTGGATCTTCAGCCTTGATTTGAAGTGATGGGCTTTGTATCCAGGCAACACAACAAATCACAGATAATTATGTGATGACATGAATTCATCTAAATCTGTGGGGAAAATTGTGATTCAGATCATGGATCATGACTCTATCGTGGGCCAATAATCTTTTGGCTCACTGCTAATTCCAGTAAATATTGAGGTTAAGTAAAAATTCTGACCTGCTGATGGCCTTAGACAAACAATAGGCGTAATCATCTGGGCGCTGTGGAGATCTGTATGAAATTTCAGAAAAACAAATCTTATGGTTACAGTACATAGGGATATTTCAGTCTGCACTACGACCAGCCAACCAACAAATCGACAAACAGATTACTATCCTGACATCTATGCTGTAGAGAGGCTCCAAATGTGAAAACTGCTTTTGAGAATGATTTTATTTTACGAGGTGAATGGTTCATACTGATTCATTTTAATTACTGTGCAAGTGTTTTTCTTATGTCTCTCAGACACAGCTCACTTAACGCTCTCCAAATTGTTGTACCGTCTGCAACTTAATTGCTGTTATTGGTCAAGTTAGAATAAACACGATATGTAAGCACGAGAAAACGTTAAATCAAGTGTGTTTCAGACAGAATATTCTCCTGATGCCATGCTAATTAGTCCTCAAAAGTGACCCAGAGGGAAATATCAGAAGACGTATGAAATGTTATAAAATATACAAGGAGAAACATGCAGACACTTTATGGTTGAGAGAAATTATTATTGTAGTTGCCAGCCGTGTAGTCTCGACACAAGTTGAAACCTAATTGAATGAAAAAAAACAGAAGAACAAAGGAACATTTTTGATCATAATAAAACTATTTTTTGACTGACTTTGACCGCAAATACATTAGAAAACCATCGTATAGCCGTGTTAATTTAGAATTTAATTATCTTTTTTCTTGTTTTTATTTCCTCCGTTGCCTCTTTCTCTGTGATTTTCTTCTACAAATACACAAACACTACAGCACTGTCTATGATTGCCCACTCATAAAACTCAAAGTGTGTGTCATAAATGGTAATGATGGCAGAAAATGCCCATTCATACGTAGTTTAGCCTCACTGTAGGCTTCTCCTTTCTTCTGTCTCTCTGTGTGTGTATGTGTCTCCACATTCCCATTATGGGCTCTTGTATTACACTGAGCCCTGGAGATGCTTTTCTGGCCGGAGACAGCGTCCTAAAAAGCCCTGCTGTTACCATGACAACCCGGGAGGGAAAAAAAAAAAAAAAGAAGCCAAACCTGGTCCAAAATGCCTCCCTTGTTTTTTTAACCTGCCCAGCGAACCTCATCATCAGCTCGATGAAAGCTGCACCTGCAACAAGCCAGTGATGCTATTTTTGCTGTTTACTGCTGAATGTGTTGCTTGAATGTACCGGCCAACCTCCCCTCCCCGGACAATATGAGCTGGAGTTTTGGATCTTTTTTTTCCAAGGGATGGTTGTTCCTCCATAAAACTGCTCTACTGTTTAAGAACTTAAGAATTCACTCTGACAGAATAACACCACTGGCAACACTCGACGAATATAATGGCTGCATATGAGCATTCATAGTATCTGTTGTTCTGTGTTCATGCTACAATGCACACCGATACCCTCTGCAAACTGCCATATGCAGTTGTGATATCTTTTGCAGCGCAATTTGGTTTGTAATCTGAAACTCACTTGAGGCAATGAACCAACAACAACAAACATTTGTTCCCTGACTTTATCTTTCAAGGCAGTGTCTCCTCTCAGGCAACATAAATAGCCTTTAAAATATTACCCAGCATTGTCTTAATTAATAAACATGGGGAACAAAAGTCTCTTCCCTTCCTGCTGTTACATACCCCTGAAGCAGAGCAGGATAAAATGGATGAATACTGTAGAGTTAAGACTATACAGTAACAGCAAACCAGTCGGGCATACACTAACAAACATGAAGCTAAGATAGCAAATTACCTCATTTGTCAACAAGAAAACACTGTTAGGTGAACATCTCCAGAAGAAGACAGACAAACATCATACAATGGCTCTTTATTGAAACATTTCTTTAAAGGGAAACACACTGTTTTGAAAATTCCATGTATTTAAAATTGTTTGTATTATTACCAACATCTACATTTTGCTTTCTTTCAAACATTTAAGTGCTAATAATGAAATCAGCGCCTAATTCCTTATCACTAGCTTCTCCCCGAGGCATTCAAAACTAATTTCTGTGCATCAAAATTACACAGAACCTTTTATCTTCAATATAATCATCCCTTCCTGCATTAAAATGTCCAAGATCTAACTCTATTACTTCCTTTAGAATGTGCAGATCTATCACGCCTCTACTTTCCACTTGCAACAGCTCAAGCACACCAGCTCACCAACGACTCGGCAGAAACACAGTGAAACTACACTACACTACAGAAAAAGCAAGTTGTAATATTGAAGCAATTTATGGAATGTTACAAAGGCTAATAATAAATGTCTTTAATAAAAGGTTCTTTATCTGTTAACAGCGCCTCATAGATGATAAGCTCATCATATGTTTTATACAGCATCATGTGTATTGTCTAATAAATTCTTGAAAATTAAATATCGGCATTGGCCTGATATGAACATCATCAGGCAAGTAACACCTGTCAGGCTAAAAGTTAAAGGTTTGTTATAAAATGTTACATAAAATTAAATATAGCCTGTTTTATGTCAGCACCGTTGCCTCGCAGGAAGAAGGTCACCGGTTCGCGTCCCAGAAGGGGCACCGAGATCTTTCTGTGTGGAGTCTCCATGTTCTCCTCGTGCAGCGTGGGTTCTCTCCGGGTTCTCCGGCTTCCTCCCACACAGTCCAAAAACATGTTGAGGTTAATTGGTGATTCTAAATTGTCTGTTGGTGTGAATGTGAGTGTGCTTGGTTGTCTGTCTCTAAGTGTAGCCCTGTGATAGACTGGTGACCTGTCCAGGGTGTCCTCTGCCTTCGCCCTAAGTCAGCGGGGACCCTGGTGAGGATTAAGCGGTGTATAGATAATGGATGGATGGATGTTTTATGTCAATGTTAAAGCAGTTTTCTTATGTTGTGCAGTGAATGTCTACATTTGAAAATCATTGCTTTTCTGCATCTATCAGTAAGTAAGTGTGAGCACAGTATTATGTTCATTTCACTCCAAGAGAAAACGACAGTTTTCTGTAATAAGGTGGGAAAAAAATGTGCATACACTGGTATATTGGCAGAATGAGTTGGACAACATTGGCGTATCTGATATTGGCTAAAGTCCCCTATTGTGCATCCCTAGTACTGTAAAAACCATCCTGACCTGTCAAGTAAAAACTAAAGGTAATAAGTATTTTAAAAAATGCATGTGTAGAATTTCCATTTGAAATGTTGCTAAGTAGGAGTTTAAGAGAGTATAAAATGGGACTATAAATAGAAGCCACAGTACATCCACATACAAAGACATCAGTATAACAGACAGGGACAGAATCACTCAGCCTTGTCAAGCCCGAGTCTTTTACTCTTGAGTCCTTTTAGCTAAAGAACAAGCAGTTCAGCCTTTCTTGCGCTTTCTGCTACCTAGCAGGCTCTTGAAGTACAGCACATGACGCTGATAGAAATGTGCACTTTACACGGCTCTAACACACATTTGCCAGTGTGCAAATCAGACTTGTGCACCTGACTAGATGGCAGCTTCTCATTACGCATTCTTTTTCTTGTGCCTCACATGACGTGTTTCACATAATGCAATCTAACAGCTACAATTTGTCTGCAGATTCATCCCATCCACACAAGATTAATATTAAACCATCTTCACCCGCTCTACTTCTGCTACCCAGCGTGTAGTTTCATTCTGACGAGCATAATTTAATATACAGAAATGGTTGAAATTTACAAAATACACAGCGCTAAATACAAATTCCTTACTATGTTAAAAAAAAAAAAGGTAAAGAAACGTCTATATTAATACTATCATGAGGATTTTAAATTTCGCATTGTGCTTAAGGCTTGAATGTGTTTTTTCTCTCACATATTGCTGTAGCCAACAGTCCATGACATCTTTCCTCAGATTCTCAGCCTTGGCCCCAAAGCCACATGAAATCCTTTAGTCTGCTCTGAATATGTTATGACCTTTCCTGCAGGTCCTTGTAGAATACCACAGACAAGGCTGGCTGCTGCAAGGCTTTGGCTGCGATCAATACTAATCAATTTGTCAGTCTGTTAGCTAATAACAAGCTAAGAACCCGCTGCTCGGAAAAATATGGCTTCCAGACCTCTTTAATTTGTCATAATAGGAGGGCAGAGGAAGCAAACCTGATTATCTGGCTCTTGGTCTCTGATTCCTCATGTGTGGCAGATACAATTTGAAGCCAAGCAGGGTTATTTAAGGAGGCCCACTGCCTTTTTCTGTTTTACGCTGTCAGCTGGATTCGATTTGGAAATTGGACCGTCGCTAATCACATTTTTGCGCCAGTCAAGCTCCGACGTGTGCGTGTGTCCCCGAACACCTCGAGAAAGAAATAAAACAACACAATGAACGACGCATTTTGTATGGAGATCAAGCCTACGACGTGTAATGTAAGAATAATCTGTGCGTCCATCAAAATGTTGGAAAACTGCCACCGAGGTCTGCTGTTTGATTTGTTATTCTAAAAAAAAATGATGGGAAATAATCACTTTGAAGCATCTTGTCATACATTACAAGCCGAGATAAGTGTATAAAAATACGACCGGAACCTTGTTGGGCGAGTTTGATGAATTTTTAAAGCTCAGACAATCCTTCAGATTGGGTCAGTAGCCCTTGACTAGGTCCGGCCCTTTCAGTTTGAGATGAATAACTCGATGGAGGATGTATGGGTCTGTGGCGGGTTTCTTAGCCCGCCGCTTCACCCCTTCAGCACCCAGCGGCTCCTTAGACCTCTGTTAGAGCCGCAGAACAGAGGGCCCATTAATCAAACCCCAAAGGTCAGGAGCTAAACCCAATTTACCCGTACGCTCTCCTTGTCGCTCACAAGAGTAATGAATATGTTGGTGGCGAAGCAGGAGGAGCCCGGCTGAGAAACGGTTCAGGGGGATTTAGTCTTTCTGAAAAATGTAACATGCTTCATCTGCGGCTGAGTTTTTTTTTTTTTTTCCCCAGTAGGGAGAAAAGCAGTTTTATTCTCTAGTTAGTCTTGTCTGTGGCTTTGTATTCCTTAAAAAGCAAGAGAGATGAAAGTGAATTTAGAGTAAATATAACCCCCCTTCTGATTTAGTTTAAAGTAACAGAAACAACAACTAAAAACGGTGCTGTGAAGTGTGGATGATTAAATATTCATCAACAGCAGACAGAATGCAACAAGCTGCTTGCTTTGCTGCTACATGATATCAGGAGGAGAAATTGGCAAGCTCAACGTGAATGTATATTACTGTAGAAATGACGCTGTGAGGTACACAATTCATGAAACGTTTTTAATTTTTGAAGTATATTTCTGCATTAACAGGACCTAAAACATCATCAAATTTTCACATAAGTACTGAGAATAGTTAACGAGAATTCAATTAAGCAAAACAGACAAAAACATTTTACTTGGCCTTTCGTTTATTAAGAAGAAGGATCCAATGGTACCTATCTGTGAGGGGGGAAAGTATAGACATCTTTGCTTGCAGTGTTTGTGTGACAATAACTGCAACTCACTGTTTCCAGCAACTGTTGATTTGTCCTGCACATGAGTTTACAGGAGTTTTAGCCCATTTCTTTGTGCCGAAAAGCTTCCACTCTGGGAAGTTTGTGGGTTTTCTGCACATGAATTGCCTGCTTCAGATCCTTCAGCAGCGCTTTGATTGGATTAAGGTCAGGCATGTGAGTTGGCCGGTCCAAAACACTGGCTTCATTCCTCTTTAAAGGTCCCATATTATATCCATTTTCAACAAGTTAATGTAAATCTCACACATCCTCTGAATGAGTACCTAAGCTGACAATTCTGCACAGATCATTAATCCTACTACACATATTGTTACGTCCTGTCTAGGGGTGGCCAACATGTAACATGAAAAATAGTATCTTCCACTGGTCCCAAGAAGTCAGAAGTACAATTCTTCTATTTATTCACACTATTTGCAAGTATTTTACAGACATAAGTTTGAGTCTTACCTCAAGGTGAACATAAGCCCGACAACAAACAAAAACATCTATTCTACAAAAAAAAAAGGCGATACAATTACTAAGTTTAAGGTTCAAGGTCTTTATTTATCACAAACACAGTCATACATGGTATAACGTGCGTGAAATGTTTTGCATACTGTTCCACACCGAAACAATGTGAAGAAATGAATAAAAATAAGGATAAACACACAGGAAATAAATATATATAAAATAAGCAAAATAAATAAATCAAATTTTCAAACAGTGCAAACGGAGATGGAATAAATAAGGAAACAATACTATATATATATGTATATATATATGTGTGTGTGTGTGTGTGTGTGTGTGTGTATGTATACAGATGAAAGTGCAGGTGACCAGTTTGATTGTCTATTGAGTCTATTGTTTGAGGTTCAGCAGGTGGACAGCTTGAGGGAAGAAGCTCCTCCTTATCCTCTCTGTGTTTGCCTTCAGGCAGCAATAACGCCGCCCTGACGGCAGCAGAGAGAACAGTCTGTAGCTGGGGTGGGTGGGGTCACTTACAATCTTCCTGGTCTTTAACCTGCATCGTTTGGGGTAAATGTCCTGCAGGTTGGGGAGGGTGGTTCTGATGGTGCGCTCCGCCGAGCGGACCACCCTCCTCAGGGCCAAGAAGTCCTGCTGGGTGCTGCTGCCCATCCAGGTGGTGATACTCCCAGCCAGAACACTCTCAATGGTGCAGGTGTAAAAGTTCCTGAGCACCTTGAGAGGGAGCTTAAAGTCCCTCAGTCGTCGGAAGAGTAGAGATGCTGTCAAGCTTTCTTTACCAGGGTGTCAATGTGACAGGACCACTTCGCTCTTCCGATCTACGT
>NW_007577992.1:406027-424440 GCF_000690725.1 Stegastes partitus
CATCTCCGCCACCTTGTTTCATATGCAGTCCTGCTCATGCATCTGGGGACCAATCACTTGCTAGCTGACAGAGGAGAACCAATCACACGCCGGCAATGGAACACACTCTGCAAACTGGCCTCACCTGTCAGAAGAAATCACAGAAAAACAAAAAAACATCACAAAATACTGCTGCACTCATAACACTATATAATTGCTGGTTTTAGGCCTGTTTCAGTGCCTGCAGCTTTAAATCCATCCTAACCGCTCTCCTGCCCACACACCTTTCAGGTACAGGCCATGGCTGGACGTCTCTCACATTTAAAAAAATTTAAAAATGAACTAATGCAGGCAGGGAGCAGGAAAGAACAAAAAGCTATCTTTCTTTTTTTTTTTCTATTGAGAAAATCAGTAATGCAAATTAATGTGCAATAGTTTTAACGTGTTAATCAGCTGATGATATCAAGTCTAATCAGCAGCCAGACTTTTTATTTATTTTTTAAATCGTATGCTGAAGACACAACCTTTCTCCCCTCAATTCACATTTGGTCAAATAATACACATAACAGGACATCACTGCCACATCTGGAATATTGTGTTTTGAATTCATGTTTCGACATTATTTGTAATATTTAAATGAGGCTGTTATCGTCTAATGAATTTATAAAGCCTCATTAACTGACAGTAATTTTAAAATAAGTTGAATGACCCTTTGACAAATTTCGTTATTTAGTTTAAACTAAATCTTTAATTGTCCTATTTTGTGTGATTCTCTTGTGGCCCTATGGGTCCACAGTGTACCATTTGTTTAATTAAAGTGATTCTTCAGCCAACGTGAGAAAGCTACGCTGCTTCTTTGTATATTTCAAGCAAAAGTCTATTATTGGGTATTTGTTTAGCACAAGGCTCTCTGCCAATTGTGCAAATAAAAAATAAAGCACTTACAAGTGAGTGGCTGTTTAGTTTTTGTGTTTAACCACAGGTCACGTCCTGTGCTGGACTCTGTGCTCAGGGATGTTATCTGTCTGCATATGACCCACTTTGTCTTAAGATTAAAGTCAAGGACAGACATGCGGACATTTTCCTTTAGAATTCGTTGGTATAATATTCAGAATTCATAGTTCCAACAATAATGTCAAATCATCCAGGCCCAGCTGCAGCAAATCAGCCCCAAACCATGATACTACTACCACCACCATGTTTTCCATATGAGATCAAGTTCATATGCTGGAATGCAGTGTTTTTCTTTCTTCAAACATAATGCTTCTCATTTAAACCACAAAGCTCTATTTGGTTTCATCTGTCCCCAAAGCCCCTCTTTTGTATTTTTATGTTTGTATCCATATGATCTTCAGCAAACTGCAGACAGGCAGCAGCCTTCTGTTTTTAAGTAGCAGTGCCTCATTCCCTGCACCTTCGTCATGCACACCGTTGTGGTTAAGTGTTCCCTTGATAGTGGACTTATGAACAATAACTTCAGCAAATGTGAAAGAGGGATTTCCTTGCTTTGAAGTTACCCTGGGTTCCTTTGTGACCTCGCAGATTATTACACACCGTGCTCTTGGAGCAATCATTGTTGGTCGACCTCTTCAGGGGAGAATCACAGTTTTCTGGAATTTCTTCCATTTGTACAGAGTTATGGATTGGATCATTCTTTACAGATGGTTTTGTAACAGCTTTCAGTCTGATGAGCATCATCTTTTTCTGAGGTCCTCAGAAATCTCATTTGCTCGTGCTATGATAGACACAGACATGTGAAGATCACACTTCCACAGATTTGATATGACTCTTATTTCACCTTCAAATGAACTGCTAATCCTTGAGGTTCACATATTCTGCTGCTCACAGATATGCAATACTGGGTCTAATTTTGTTTAATTGTATTTATAGACGTTTGCAATATTACATGACATGACATATGACATATTTATGTGGAAATGGTGAAAATGTCCATTGTATCTGATGATCCCATAGACTGGACACTGTGGTCTCACTTCCCTCTACAGTTACAACCTGACTGGAGTCATTTCTGGAAATCACTGTGGACTGCTTTACACAGTCCAAAATGGTTTATATGGTTCAAAGGTTTGACCCAGAGTGTGCTACTGAGACAACAACCCTTTTGGACAAAAAAAACAAAAAACAAAAAACGTCTCGTCACCACAGCCTCCCTCTCCAATTGAACCCAATTGTAAAATCAAGGGCAGCTATTTGGCTGTTAGCTCCACTACAAAGGGAAACCTTTGAGTTCTTTTCTGGTAAACATTCATTACAAGCCATTTTCTATACACTCTGCCAAAGGTATTTCAGAGAGCAGAATGACACTCTGTAAGGCTTTGATATTTGAAATGTAGCAAGGATCGGGTGTTTTTGCTGATTACAGACCACACCAGCAGACTGATGGGTCAATAAACAATCTCATGCTAGGTGCCTGTGCATGTAGCTAGATAGCCCTCAGGCACTCACCAATACCTAACCCTAGCAGATAATAAACAGTTGGGGCGTTGCAGCAACTGTATTTATTCCAAATGGTTGTGTATACACAGCGCTCAGTTCAATAACAACTTGGTATGCCCTGGGCAACTTGCATTCACGGAAGCTCTACCCTGCACATTTTGGCAGTGCACCACATGTTGTCGTTAGCATGCTTGTGATTTGTAAAGATGTGTTCGTGCTACTGTTTAAACCAACGTTTCTGCACAGCTTCTCTGCTTGGACTGCACAAGTCAGACAAGCGCCTACAATGTGGGACTTACACGCAAACAAACAGGAAGCCCCAGCCTCTGTCAAATGCTAACAAGTGCCAACAAAAATGGAGAAAGGCGACATTAGTAGTTCTGAAGCAACAACACTTCTCCTGATGTTAATGGAGAATTTAAGTTAATGTCAGTGTTGCACATAACTTAAAGGACCATTTCTATTGGTTTATTTTGGAAAGGTCACTGTGTTATTTACAGTTTTTTTTAACTGTCATTATGACCTGTTCACGTGTGAATGACAAATATGTAATTTAAAGCCTTTTTATTGTGGTTGTTCTTTCTTCCGCACCTACAACAAATAAAACTGTGTCCCCAGATCTAAGGAGCATACAAAACCATGAATTTTGTGTACTGTCTCACCTCTAGAACACAGCAGCCAGAATGTTTCAGTTTGCTATCTGTAAAACTGTAATGTTAGCTTAGCATTTAAGAACTTGTCTTGCAACTTTAGGCACCCCCTCCCAATGTCTTTGATTCTTATCAAAGACGGCAAAGGAGTTTCCTTATGAACTAAGGATAAAAAATAAATCTATATTATTTTTTTTAACCAGGTTTGATCGTTGGGTTTTCATTTACATAAGCGTAATAGAAATTTTTGTTCATCAAATTATCAAAAACAACAGCAAAATGCATCAATTTCTGTCAAATAGGGTTATACAGATTCATTGCCTCTACTGTACTCAGACCCATCATATTAACTGCCATGTGTAGTCACCCCTCCAAGGACCCAGTCTGAGCTGGAAAAAACCCTGAGACCTGTTAGCAGCATCACTTTAGATAGTTTTAAATGCATGGCATGAATAATAAGAAAGCAATTTTGCAGTTAGCTTTACATACAATTAAAATACTGATTGAAATATTTGTCCTATTGCATTATTCTATATATTATATTTGTCAGGTTGCTGTCTCTCTTTGGAAGCAGCAGCGATCTCCCAGAAAAGCACTAATGAGCCTATCTGACCTCCTCCCAGGCTCAAACACTGTCAACTGTATGTCTCACACTGCCTCTCCTGTATCATCTGTACATGCACTAATCTTAAAAAGCAATCTGCTTTGTTTTTTTTTCTACATCGTAATTATTTTTCTTGAACATAACTCAGGCTTTTAAAGTGTGCCACAGATGTCCCCCTTATCCTCTAGCCCGTCCTTCAGCTGTCTGCCTGTTTGTCATGTGTCTGCAGAGAGTGCCCTGTCACTAACGTCAGCTTCCTCTCAGCACCGAGAATCCAATGACTTTCCCCTCATCCATAATTGAGAGGCCATGCTAGGTGCCTGGAGAGCTGAAATGAATTAGCTGGAGGTATTAATAGCCATCTAAAAATACAGCTGCAGGTCTATTTCCAGGGGCCCTCTGAGGCAAGGTGTTCCTGCAATTAGTGCCGTTGGAAATTGCTGGAAAGTGCAACTCGATGTCGGAGGAATCGTGTGAAGTGACAAATATGAGCAATTATGCGAGAGCTTGAATGCCATTTGTAACACGGGTTCAGCAGCGAAAAAACATTAATTGGAGATAAACGCTCATTTTCAACCCGTAGAGCAAAAGAGAAATTACTAGTAATGTAGAATCTTTTGAAAAAAAAAAAAAAAAAAAAAAAGCTCCCAGTATCATCACAGCTCCTAAATTCATTCCAATTCTCCTCTTTTCAGTTCACTCCTTTTAATTAAATCAACTCACCTTCCTCCTCTCATAATTCTACAATCTACTACACCATCAAACACCACCCACCCGGTCTAATAGAAACAAAGGGAGATCATCAGGATAATGCGGCTGACTTGCAGTCTAACGAGGCAGACACATTTCGGCTCTAATGATCTAAATGAACTCGTCACTGTCTCTCTGCTCCGTGTCTGAATGCCTCCGCTGACCTGCTGTAATTACACCTTTCATTAGCCATTAGCAGGGATAGCCTCCTAGCCCTGGTGGATTGATCGGGCACTCACGGGGGTGCTGTTAACGACACTGCAGAGGAGGACAGGACCGCATCCAGCCGCCTGATAAGGGCAGCTACTTCGGGGGAAGGGGAATGATGGCAGAGATAATGGCCTCGAACTACACTGAACATTATAACTATCTCGGTGAACACTTCATATTAAGATTATATCTAGAATATAATCTATGGCCTTACAGGCATTAATAAAGACTTCTTCAATCATTGTACCTCCACTGTACCTGTCCAGGAAAAAGGTTCAGTACAACTGCTGCCTTTTCTTTTTTTCTTTTCTTTCTTTCTTTAAAAAAAATAAATAAATCTAATTTCTTTAAAAAAAAAAAATTAAATTACATTTCTCACAATTCAAAAGCTGTAACATGTGTACTGTTTAAAATGTTAACTGCACACACAGTAAAAGACAAGTGGCTGTCATGTTTTTCTCTCATTATAAATTACAATAGATCTTCTTTAAACTAAGTATACAGAGTATTTAATGTAAAAAAACAAAAACAAAAAAACAACCAAACTGTGTACTTGTTTGGTCAAAATTTGAATTACCAGAAAAGGGCATTTCATCTTTTGTTTATTTGCTTGTTTACAGTAAGGCTGCAACTAACAGTTATTTTCCGTGTTGTTAATCGGTTCTTTTCTTGAATGATTGATTAGCTGTTTGATCCGTCGATCAGTGTTTCCCAAAGCCCATTCTGACGTCTTTAAATGGCCCATGTTGTCCACAACTAAAAGATATTAATTTTACTTTAATAGTGAAAGGAAGAAGCTGGAATCAGACAATGTCTACTTCTTCTTCTTCTCATTCTTTCAAGTCAATAGCTGACACCTAGTCGATCAGCACTCAGAGGTGAGGATGATCTTGGCTGTTGCTTCGTCCACCACCACACCACTTGGCCAAGCTTAGGCACCATCTTGGGCTTGGGTTAAAAATGCTAGTAAAGCTCCAACCGTTTTCTACGTTACCAGGATGATGAATCCTGCCCAAAGAATAGCCTTTACAAAACACAGACATCTCATAATTTTTTCTTAGCAAAAATAATAGTGATCTGGGAAACAGTGCTAATGCTAGCAAGCTAGCGCTCCTTAGTGTATGTTGCTGAAACAGAGACCTAAAGTCACTACTGGTTGATAACCTTTGTGGGAAGCCATACATTTATAACCTTTATTAAATCAGGTTCTATAACACTGACCAGTTGTCTGTGGCCTCCAGCAGCTGGTCATGTGCATCCTAACAAAGTCAGATCTCAAATGTCGGTCAACTGAAATGCCTTCCCAGGAGATGTAAACTTACAGTGTTCTTGGGAAAAAGAGGCAGAGTATACAATAACTGTAGTGTGATTATACACCAACTTTATATTTCCTTGCACAAAGAATGGTTCAACTTTCAAAATCTTGGTCTAAACAAAAAATTAAAACTAAAGAATGATGTAAACGTTTAAAAAGCACATCCTTAACAAAATAAATATAATTATGCCTGACTGATATTGTAAAATGTGTAACTGCTTCCAGAAGCTTTTGGACTTGGCCACCACCCCGCCTGCCTCTACAAAAGCAGTTTTTAAACAGGCTTAAAAAAGAACCATGATTTCTGCTCTGCTGAGAACTGAAGCATTGTATTATTACTGTGTAAACCACCATAAACTTTAAAACACAGTATAAACAGTTTTTATGGGGAATGTTCTGACCTCAATGAGGAGTTCCCTGCCAAGAAAAAAAAAAAAAAAAAAGGTTGGAAACTAGTAAAGTGATATTGAAGGGTTAGCACTCTGACAGAACTTGGGAGGAAAAACTCCCACAACTATCATTGGCAATATTTCAAGTGCGTTTCCATTCTCAAGTGGAGTTTGAGAGATTTTACAAGGTTCAAATGTGATTTCACAAAGCTGCACACGGATTCCAATTAATTCCCTGGCCGCTGCAAAACTTTCTACAGTGGAGCTAGTATGACACTAAAAGGCACTGTGAGATGTGGTCCAAGAAAAGCAGAAATATCTATAGCACTCAGAGCTGTCATATCATATCACCTTGGAAGTCATAATATCCACAGTGTGTCATGAGTCATGAGTGTCTTCTGAGTGTTGTAATGCAACATGAGCCAGTTGTGGGTGCCGTCAGCCCCGTTCATGCATTACAACCAGCGGTAAATAATAAGAAGTGGAGGAAATCAGAACACAAACAGACTCTATTTAGGGGAAATGACATGATAGCGCTTTGAATGTGGCGTTCATTTTCCGGCGTGGTTGTGACTTTTGGTTTCACGGTCTGACTTTAGTTTGAGATGAGAAGATAAAACTTTGGATAAGTATGAATACACACTATTATTATTCCTTTAGTAAACATTTAGACAAAGGATAATAAATGACCTTGCACTCAAATGCAGCTGATGAAAAGTAATGTTATCTTTTACATCCGCAGCCTTTCGTATCATCACTAAAGTTCTTGGATTTCTTAATAAAAACGATCTGCATGCTTTCATAGTTTTCATACTCCTTCCTGTCTAATTTTCGGTGTTATTTTGTCCTTCCAAGGACTGATTACAATGGTTAACATTGCTGGCAGATTATTGGCACCAATTAGCTACAACATTAAATCCACCTGCCTAAAACTGTATAAATTCCCCCTCATGACGCCAAAACAGCTGAGAGCATGGATGTATATTAAGTGTTTCCTGTGGTCCCTGGCACTGTGGTCCTGGCAGTAGATCCTTTGGGTTGTGGGGTGAGTCCTGGTTGGGTTGGACTTGCTCCAGTGCTTCCTGCTGATGCTCAATCAGAGGGAGATCTGGGTAGTTTGGAGGCTTGGTCAATGCTTTGGGCTCTTGGTTGTGTTCCTCGAACTATTTCTGAGCAGTTTTTGATGTATGGCAGGGGACACTACTTGCATTGTGGTGCTCGGTCTGCAACAATGTTTAGGTACAGTACGTTCATCTGTTATATACCGGCTATTGTGCACAAAACAATTTATGGATGAAACTGATGTTGATTCTTTTATAATCTATATAAACTCATGCATGCATCTGCATCATGTAACCAGTGTAATTTATGTACACTATGTATAGGTTGACATCTATGTTTTTATATTATTTAGATTTATTCTTTGGTATAATGTGTATTCATGGCACAGTCATATACGAAGACCCCTCATTCACAGAAGACTTTGTAAAAGAAAGCAAAGAGAGGAGTTGATGTGGGGAGTCTCTGACATAGCAGGCTAAAATACAAACCATTTATTTTAACATTATGGGGTTGACCCTGAATCACGACCTTAGCCACATAAAATCTCTCTTCTGTCTGTTTACTGGCGTCTCGCTCTCCCCTATCATCGCTGTCACTCTGCTGTTTTTAAAGTTATTAACCAGACAGGCCTCGAGGTTACGTGTGCAGAGAATTAACCTACCTTGTTGTGTTTTACAATGACCTGATCATAACATGCTTTGCAGCCCTTCAGTAACCTATCTAGAACACTAGCAGTATGCAAACACTCAAAGAAAATCAGAAATAGCTGTAGGGGGATCAGCTTCTCTCCCTGCGCTGAGCAATTCTTTATCCTGCCAAAATTCATCTGCCATGCCTTCCTTCTCCCTTAACTAAATCCGTCAGCTCCCTTACAATGTACTGACAGGCCCCCTCATTCAGCATCATTCGATTATCAATTCTCATTTCGCGAGCCGCGGCTAAGCTCGTTTCAGATTTAGATCCCAGACTTCAAGCAGCCATAGATCACCTGTCACTTGTCAGAGCTCTGTGGCAGAAAAGGACAGAAAACCGTCACTGGCTTTGGGCAGTCTGCCAATGATGGCAGAGAAATGACTTCATTTTATGTGCTGGAATTGGGACTTATAATGGAGGCGACAGAAACCAAATAACTTCTGCATGTTCACACTGTGTTTGCTTCTGAATGTTAGCGGGTGGGTGTCGGGTAGACCCCTGGCAATAACAGATCTTATATTTCTCGTGCAAAAATGTCTGCACATCAAAACACTGGAAAATCCCATCAACCGATATCTGCGTGCTGCAACTCTTTCTTCATTAGTTTTTGACAGCAACAGATATCTCGTCCTATAACTGCTGAAAGCTGGAGTGCCAACACTGAGTCTGCAGTCTCTTTGTTGGCAATCAGATCTGAGAGTCGATGTGTGAACTCGGGGATTGCCAGACTTTCTTTGCCACGAGGGATATCTCACTTATAGGATTAGCAGTCATACAACCAAGGAGACATACAGCATTGTGATCATTATGAAGCACTTAGGAATAAGTAAAACACAGCAAGGCCCACCTCTGCTTTCCCACGACTGCATAAAAAGCCCAGAAAGCCTTCCCTTTTTTGCTCTCTCTCTCTCCAGTAATGGTGCAATTGAGGAGATGTGAATTCATTTCTGTGGCAGTCTGAGAGTGGATTGAAGAGCTTCTCTCATCCCCTGTCACTCATCTAACCTGATGGGCACGTCGCTCTCCTCTGGCCTCTCTTTCTCCCTTCCCTTTCCCACCTGACAGACAGCTCCTCTGTTCTATTACCCCCCGGCTGTAATTTCATGTCAGTTGACAGGAAAAAGACCTATTTACAAATTTAACACCCGATCTTGACACCTAAGCTGCAGCTGTCAACTGCGGCGAACCTGCAGACGGAGAGGACGGCGAGGAAATGTTACGCCATCGATTTTCGCGGGGCTTAATTGAAACATTTATACAAATCCGAGCCAGCTTGCGTTGCGCTGAATAAATACTCCTTGTTTTCTGCCCTGTGAACAAATGTGTTAGCTGCTAACATAAATTCGCAGCAAGCGCCCCGCTGAGAGCCGAAGAGACTATTAGAGTCTTTCTAAATGCAGCATCTACTCGGCTTTGTGTACAATCCCGCCCCTAATGTAAAAAAGAGTGCCCCCCCTTTATTTATTCATCTCTTTACACTGCCGTGTTTTCATTTATTGGCACCGAAGGCAGACAGCAGGATATTGATTGTTTGCTTTCTTCCAGGGGTTTTGTGTGAAGAGGGGATCCATCACCTCTACGCGGCCCACCCACGTGAAGGCATCCCTTGGACAAGCCCCGTTTCTCCAGGGTGGGCCCTTCTGGGTGCAACAAAAGCCCTCTCCATGTCTCTCACTGGACCTTTTTACCGCCTGAGAACCCTGCACAAAAAAACAATCCCTAATCCCGCCGCATAATCTCAACCCCAATACGGCTAAAAGCAACATCCACTGTGAAGCATGTTTCAATAGGGAATTAGAAAAATTGCCATTTCCTTGAAAGGCACTGTGTTATGATTCGCGTGGAGTGTTTGTCAGGTTCGCAGGAAGAGGCAAGTGGGGGGCAAAGCCAGAGGAAAAACATGTCAACCCCTAATCCATTTCTTCCATTGATATATGTACGGCAGGCTTAACGGAGATTTAAATAATTCAAAGTGCTTGGACTGCCAAAGCTCCATAATCAGCTTGCGAGCTCAAGGAAGCAGCACGATAGAGTGTACAGTACCATACAGGGAGACTGACTGCTCAGCCCACATGCATAATTAAGCAGAGGTGGGGGGGAGGCTAGGCTTTGGAGGGAGAGCCCCGTTTAATGACAGATCTGAGGTCAGCTCGCAGTATTTCTACACGGACGAGCCTGTTTACATGACCGGCTGCATAATGATGTGAGAAGTGAGGATGCGGACGCGCTGTACTGTGGAGTGTCTTGTCAATGGTGCAGTATGTTGTCAGCAAATATGCAGTCCCAAATAAAGGCTGAGCATCTCAGCCAGGATTTATGGCTCCATATGGTTCGCATTAGCAGAAACTCAGTCGATTATCACAGATGGAGTTGTTTAAAGCCTTATTAGTCAATAGGACGCGGCTTACTGTATTGGCCCTCACTGCTCTCATTCTGCAGTTTAATGCTTTGTCCTCCTATATCACACAGTAGACTGTTCACTGCTCACACTAAACCTCACCATTCTCCTGATCCAGTGACCTCGATTTCTCATGTTTGGGGCAACAAATATTTAAAGCAGCTGACATAAACCAATGACCAAATTAGTTGCAAACGAATTTAGCTAGCGCTAATTATGTAACATTATTGCATGTGTTTGTCGTGTTGACTTGGAAATGCTCTATGTTACCAAAGTGAGATGCTGTTTGATATAATCATATAAAAGTTGGACCACCTTCTCACAGTCTGACCACTTTCACCACTGATCTCAGCACAGAACTGGAGAAACAACCAGGGTTTCCACCAGTGGACTGTAAGAAGCAGGCTTAAGATGACCCCCGCCAGGCCTAATCATCAGGGAAAACCACAGTTACAGTAGCACAGCTTGAACAAATACAATGATTGGAAAGCTCACAAGCATCATTTAACATTCTACTGAGTCAACAATGGGCCAATGGAGCGCAGCCGGCTAGCACCTCACCCTAGTCACAGAAACGACTGAGTGCTAGCTTCATGCTACCATCAGTCTGATGATGGCCGATGCTGTCAAACCCTTTAAAAAAAAAACGAGATCTTAGCTGCATTAGTGTACCAGCCAACAGACCATCAACACGAGAAGATGTTGCAACAACTGCTGGGTTTTTCAAAATAAAGTCATACAGCTACGTATCTGAAATGTAAGGTTTGCAGCATCAACAGACATAAATCACAAAGAACACACATAGACTTTATTACAAAAGTACAAATTGACCATCTTAATTGTCTTTACTATTAGCAAGCATGTACCTAAAACAACTTCATGCTAAATTTTAAAAGCTGACAGCTAAATAAGAGTCAAAATATTGGATTGCTCCAGCCTTGTTTCTCACTAAGGTTGGGTTTAACAAAGATGATGTGGACCCTTTTTTTTTTTTTTTTTTATCATTGCAAATATAATCAGGCCTGTTCTAACAAAACAAACATAACCATTAGATTTGGATTCAACTGAAAATAAAGTGATGAGCCTCTATGGATGATGTGTTGTTTATTATTATTTAATTTTTAAGAATGCCAATATCCATCTGTCTGTCAGCAACAGCTGCTGGATGTTCTGTCATAAAATCTGGAACATACATTTAAAACTAACTTAGGAAGGTAATGTTTAGCTTCAACATTAACCCACTACTGCGGACACCCATCTCAGCTCCATCAGCTAGTTGCTGCTTCAGTCTTCTACCAGGTGTGTCAGAAAAGTTTCAGGACTGGTGTGACAAAAGATATATTTCAAACCCAAACTACAAGATTTCCCCTTCCAAGTAATCCCACTGGAGTCTAACCCACTTTCCCAGCCTTCTCTGCCACGCCGCCATGCACTCCTGGAAGGATTCTTCTGGGATCCTCCTCAGCTACGTCATCACAGACATCTTGATGTTGTCCATGTCTTCAAAACAGGTCCCCTTGTCGACCCCCTTGAGCTTGGGGAAGAGGAAAAAATCCCACAGAGCAAGGTGGAGTGAGTGGAGAGGTTGGTCCAGCACGACGATGTTCTTCTCAGCCAGGAACTGTGGGATGCTCAGAGCATTGTGAACAGGTGCGTTGTCATGGTGAAGCAGCCACGACTTGTCCTGCCACAACTCTCGCCTCTTCTCACTGAACGAAGCAAATGCTACATGCTCTCTTTGTAGATGTGCTGGTTGAAGGGGAAAAATTGTAATTTGTAGTTTGGGTTTGAAATATATCTTTTGTGACACCAGTCCTGGAACTTTTCTGACACACCTTGTATGTGTTAATGCTGAACAGAACTGTTGTTTTAATGTCTCTACCATCCCATAACAGCAGTTTCACTTGTGCATTAAGCAGTGGTGCAGTAGTAGTGACAGAGAAGGGAATATAAATGAATGTAAGGAGTGCGTAAGTTACAACAAACACTAACACTGACATACGCTACATGTGGTATATAATGGGATGCTGGAGTTTAGATAGTCTTGGTCAAAATGACTTTGAATAGTTAGTAAATGATGGTTTCCAAAGACAGTTAAAGATTTAGCTTTTTTTTTTAATATTTCAAGCAGGGTTTCTTTTTATTTCCATATTTTACAGTTTCAAAACATCAAAAACAGAGAAAGAAAGTTTGAGAACTCTGTTTAATCAGTACTTAGTAACACTCCTTTCAGCAAGTGTCATAGCTTGTAAATACTTTTTGCAGCTGCTAAGAGTCTTTCAGTTCTTGGTTCAGGGATTTTTCCAGCAAAAGGCTTTTAGTTCTGAGATTCTTTAGTTGTCTTACATGCACTGTTCTTTTATCTGTCCACAGATTTTTAATGAGGTTTAAGCCACAGGGCTACGAAGGCCACAGCAACACCTTCAGTCTGCACCTCCTGAGGTAGTCCATTGTGGATTCTAAGGCGTGTTCAGGGTCATTATCATGTTTGTAGAAGCCATCTACTTTTCATCCTTACATTTTTTTACAGTGTGATATTTGCTTTCAGGATTTTCTGCTATTTAATTTAACCTATTGCTATATCTACTGGTGAAATGTTCCCTTTGCCACTAGCTGCAACACAAGCTCAAAGCCTGATCGATTCACCCTGTGCTAAACAGATGGAGAAGTGTTATTTTTATGAAATTCTGAACGCATTTTTTTCTCTTAATGTGAATTTGCTCATTGTGAACAGCAAAAAAAAAAAAAAAAAACTCTTTTAACTTCACATGGGACTTTTCACAGCACTTGTTTTCAAAATACATCAAGCTTGTTAAATTGCAAACTTCTGATAACTTTGTCATATTTGTGCACAACCACTCCAGGGACTGATGAATCTTCCCTCCAGCCAAAAGACCTGCAGGCTTGCCTTTGTAGTAATGCTACAGCAGTACTCTCGGAAAGTTTTCTTTATCTTCTAGACCTGAACTTGACCTCGATCATTCCTGATAACTACTATTTCTCAATTACGAACTGATGAAATGGCTCCCTGGAAACATCTTGCTCTCTTCTTGTAGCCTTCCCCTGCTCTGTGGTCATCAGTAATCAGTCATTTCAGAGTCCTGGGCAGCTTGTTGGGCCAAACTTTGAGTCAACAAGTTATTTTTAACCTTTGAAATTTTTATTTATTTATTTGACCTTTATTTTACCAGGTAAAAACGTTTGAGAACCAATTCTCATTTGCAAACATGACCTGGCCAAGAGGCGCCAGCAGGAACAAATACACATGTAAATTACAGACACAAATAGACACACAACCATAACATAGAATAAATCTGCTTCATCTGACCTTTCCTAACAATGATCATGAGCAAACCACAGCCCTAACAAGTTAATTTCGGTCTGACATCTTACCAAAAGTTATCTGAGAGCTGAGCTGAGATCTTTTGCATGGTGGTATTTTCCTTTTTTCTCTCTCTCTAAAATCGCAGAAACCAAAAATAATACATCAATCTTGCTTAAAATGTTAAAAGGAATGTTTCATCTTTAACTTTTTGCCTTATGCAGATCAGGAGATTTTCTACTCACTTAGCTGTTCACAGTAATAGAAATTTGGGGTATTTTTGTATGACACTACTCACACTCTCAGTTGCATTCATCAATTATGCCTTGTTGGCTGATAGTTTGATGAAGAGCCTGATGTTGCTATAATGTAATTTACAAACTCTAAAACGTGGATGTAGAGTAAATTTCCACTTTAAGGATGCTAGACTCTGCTGGACATTATGTCTGCAATGAAACTTATCCGTCGCTGCAACTTGTAATGTTGCTTTTTTAACTGAGCTTCAAGCATATAAATTTAACATACTGTTCATATTTTATGTCTTCACAACATACTGTGAAGAATTCCTGTCAAGAATTCATTCATGTTAAGTGTCTATATCAAACTACAGATCTATGTAGAATGTCTAAACAGCTTATGTCACATTAATACATGTAAATGAAAACACACATAAAAAACGACCTGTGGAGTTTCAAGATTCCCTAAAACCACCATTTTCCTCCATTTGAACCACACTGGTAGATCCAAAATCCATCTCAGTGGATGCGGGTCAATTTTGACCCAAAACAGCCTCAGGGTAGGAAAATTTGTAGCACCTGTACAAAAGTATAAAACATCAAAATATTTTCACTTTTGTGTGTTTTGGGTCACTTTTGAAAAGAATCATCAAATTCCAGGCTAAAAGAATGACGTTTGGGGTGGTTTTACTGCTGTCAAATATCGAAATGGGTCCATTTTGACCTGAAACAGTATGAAAGGCCTAAATGAGTGTGACTACTTTAGCTTTGTTACAGTGCAACAGCAATGTGCATCGCATAGCAGGTCAACCCTCCTCTGAAACTTTGGTTTATAACCAAATACCTGCAACATTAACGATATTTCCATCAGCCTTTGTGTTTCAGTTTAATTAGCAAAAGTTAACATGTAGTCATGTTAAACCATGGTGGTAAACACGATACCTACAATGCAAAAATGCTAATAATTGGTACTGACAGCATGTTGTCAAGCTGACACAAGCATCGAGCTCAAAGCACCACTGAGCTATAAGTACAGGCTCACAGCACGGCTGCAGTTGTTAATCTTGCTGATTACTTGTTTGTATGTTTCACGAGTAACACCTCAGACAGCACATCTCTGACTTCATATTCATTGCTGCTTCTTTAAAACCACTCAGACAGAATTAAATATGTACACTTCAGTCTTGAAATAGAAAACCAAGCAGCCAAGTCAATCATTCAATCAAACAGTAAGCTAGCCAGTACACCAGTGTGTGTGACCTTACCCCCTGTCCTCCCATTGGCGTGTCCCTGTCCTCCCCTCTCAGTGCAGGGACCCAGATGGCATGAGGCGGCAGTGACCAGGGCGAAGGCCTGTCTGTCTGCCAGACTGACAGCAGCTCAGTGCCAGAGGCTCATTATCGTGCAGCAGCCACAGCAACAGCGACGACAACAACAGCCATGCAGCCTCCAGACGGCTGCATGCAGCTGACCACACACAACACAAACCCATCTGTAACCACTCCATGCCTTTAGTGAGTGGTAAGTGGTAAAGCGGCTCTTTTTTTGCAGTCAGCTGTGAGGGATGTGAAAATTTCCGCTGAAAATGAACAAACACGAGCACTCAATGAGACGAACTGGGAATCTGCGAGAATGTAGTTATCAAAATCTGCAATAAAAATCTGATTATTCTTCGCAAAGGAGAATAAAAGGTACAACAGTTTGACTTAGTGAGACACGTGCAACAGTATGAAGGATATTTACTCACACACCTGAAACAGCAGAACCTTGAACGGCAGACTTGACAAACAGACTTGACATATTGTGACATATACCAGGAATAATAAACATGAACAACATTAAATACAAAGGAAAGAGCCAAACAGCTAATCTTCTCTTTGCATCACTGGATGTGTTTTCAGTGCCGTCATTTAACAAGCCTTTTGCAGCTTTAGATTTCTAACCGTGGAACACGAACAAATCGTTGCAGACGCTCAATCATCTCACTTGGCACTGAAGCACAGTAGCAGATTACTTATGTAGCAAATTAGAGCTGGGAGGGGAAGCTATGAGGCTTGACGTTCAGTTAAAACACTTGCAACCCATCTGTACAAATTATTTTTGAGTGAGCATCTAAGGGTTTTAATGTCATCTTGGCTCTTTCTGTTTACATCTTACTTTGTCAGAATATCAGCAAAACCACTTTCTGCATGGAAATGAGCTGGCCTTGTGCATATAATTACTGAACTGCGCTAATTTCTGTATTTTGCTGGATGAAGATATACCCGCATTAACAATCTGTCAGTGCCTGATTTAAAGTAAGAGTGCTCTCTTTTTCATGACAGGATGAAGATAGAAATCATTTGCAGAGTGAAAAGAAGAAAAAGATGCACATCAGACAATTATTGCACACAATTTGCTTTCTTCCCGATTTCCATTTGTATCACTACACGAAACAGATGTAGTCTGTATCTGTGTTAGTGCAGAGACATACAAGCAACTTCTCAAGTTTCCGAGAGATGACAGGAGGCCTGATATAATGCAAACAGATGGTGCAGTGCAAACAATAGGGAGTACAAACACAAATACACATTCTGAGATGGATTGAAAGGCCTGAGAAGCTAAAATTAATTTCGTATCACAAAATGTTTTTCAGAGCTGAGTTGTAATTCTACAAGGATTTGTGAGAGGTAGAAAAAGCCATTTCTGAGACAGACGTAGTTCCACTGGTTGAGCTGAACTCTAAACACCAGAGAAAAAGTGTAAGAACTTCAGATCAAACATCAAGCTACTATGCATGAAGTAAACAGTTTGAGATTGACTTTCATAGTAAAGAATTCAAGGATTACCCAGCTATAGAAAGGCTTAGTTGAGATGTATAAGTATTTGTGGAGCGCCTTAAGCTGAATGATAGTAAAAGGGATTTTAGGTGACATCAAACATAAAGATAAGCTGGCAGCAGGAATGACCTGCCAGTCAACAATCTGTTTGAATGAACATTTGCGTTATTGCTGCGTGAGAGATGCTCATCACCATTCAGATCGAGCAGCTGATTGGATATTTCTCTGTACCATCAACTCTTGATGAGATGATCCACAACAAAGAGGGAAAAGGAGAGACTTTGGGCTGAATGCACAATAAGTGTTGCCAGGTTTCTTTCACATGTATGGTAAGAATAATGGTTCAAAACAATACAACAAAAAACATGAAATAACTTAAAGATTCCTTCAGATAATTTCATTTAAACCAATCAACAATCACCAGAAAGTCATAGAGCACATTAGCCAATAGTAAACCCTCAAAAAATCCATGGAGAAGCCTGGGCTAGATGCATTAAATACAGTTGAAACCAGAAGTTTACGTACACTGTATACAAAGACACATACTGTTTTCCCCTCACTGTCTAACTTTAAATCAAACTAAACTTTTCCAGTTTTAGGTCAATTAGGATTACCAGAATGATTTCTATTTGCTAAATGCCAGCAATGAGAGAAAGAATTTCCTACTACTTTCTTCAAAGTCAGACGTTTACATACACTAAGATGACTATGCCTTTAAACCATATGGGAAAGCCCAGATGATGATGTCATGGCCTTGGAAGCTTTTGATAGGTTAATTGACAACATTTGAATTAATTGGAGGCACACCTGTGGGTGTATTTTAAGGCACACCTCAAACACACTGCTTCCTTTTGTGACAACATGGAAAAATCAAAAGAAATCAGCCAAGATATCAGGAAGAGAATTGTGGACCTCCACAAGTCTGGTTCATCCTTGGGTACAATTTCCAGATTCCTGAAGGTTCCACGTTCATCTGTTCAAACAATTATACACAAGTATAAACACCATGGGAATGTCCAGCCATCATACTGCTCAGGAAAGAGATGGGTTCTGTGTCCCAGAGATGAAGTGTTTTGGTGTGAAATGTTTGTTTGAACCCCAGAACAAAAACAAAAGACCTTGTGAAGATGCTGCTGAAGCTGGTCAGAGAGAGTCATTATCCACAGTGAAACGAGTCCTGTACCAACATGGGCTGAAAGTCTACTCAGAGAGGGAGAAGCCATTACTCCAAAAGCAACATAAAAAAGCCAGATTACAGTTTGCAAATGCACACAGGCACAAAGACCTTCATTTCTGGAGACATGTCCTGTGGTCTGATGAAACTAAAACTGAACTGTTTGTCCATAATGACCATTGTTACATTTGGAGGAAAAAGGGGGAAGCTTGCAAGCCTGAGAGCACCGTCCCAACTGTGAAGTACGGGGGTGGCAGCAACATGTTGTGGGGGTGTATTGCTGCAGGAGGGACTGGTACACTTCACAAAATAGATGACATGATGAGGACAAAACATTATGTGGAAATATTGAAGA